>NW_028289110.1:0-188380 GCF_059628265.1 Tinamus guttatus | reverse complement strand
GATATTTGGGGAGGCCTGTCAAGGCCATAGCTTTCCAAAGCACAGTACGCAACTCCCTGGAGAACCCTGTGAGGAACCAGAGAGACACGGTGCACACGTGCACAGCCTGCGAGCACACAAGAAGCCCCAGCAGTGGCTGCCAAGGGGTCCCCATCCTAATCGGGAGGAAGTGCCCTCCTGGCCTGCATGGAGGCCTCCTGCTGGCCTCCTCCTCTCCTCCCCCGGAGACCATCTCGCAAGAGGCAGTAGGAGCTGAGAAGCAAACGTACTGTGGCAACACGAAGACACTGTTGGTACCCAGGCGAAAAGCCGCACCTCCGCTTGCTGGCACCACCAGGTGTCTTGTCTCTGGGCTCTGAAACAGACACAGAGGAAGGTGAGCCCTCAGCGGGACAAGCAGAAGCTGCAAAGCTCAGACTTGAGAACCAGGAGCAACATTGCCAGGTGTTTTGCAAGGGCAGGGCAGCCCATGAGGCAGCCCCTTCTTTGTTACTGCAGAAGTCGGGCTCGGGAGAGGAAAGGCATCAGCCAGCCAGGGTTTCTGCACGCTGCGCTCAGGCACGGCCCCACGGGAGAGCTGGGGCAGGAGACTGGGCTGGCAGGAGGAGGCTGGCCGGGACAAGGTGACCACGCCAAGCAGTGCGTGGATGCAGGCAAGGGACTGAAAAGCCCCATTCCTGCTGCCACACCTGCAAGGACTCTGCAAAGGGCTGCTCGGGGCAAACATTTGGGTAATGGCACCTCCACCTCCCTGCATCATAGACTCTTTCCCCAGAAACGAGACCAGCTGCTGGTCTAGCAGAGCCTTTTCCTAACCCAGGGCAGCTCTGCCTATGCTCCCCTACGTCTCCTGTACCACTGTGTAGGAGAGAAGGATGCCAGAGACAGCTGGCCTGGCTGGAGAGCAGGACTGTCCCACTGGCCAGGAAGGTCCTGGCAGGTCCACAGAGATCACCCCAGTCATCTTTTGACAGGGGGCAAGAAACCATGGTGTAGCACCGGGAAGTGAGCGACTTACTGCACAAAGAGCTTGCAGCAGCTTTCCGGTGCGGTCCACACTGAGCAGGAAGTCATCATAAAATCTCATTATCACCTCCATGTTTCGGATGGACAGAATGCCAATCGTGCTAAAGACAAAGTCCACGGGCTTTCCTTTGCAAATGGCCTGGAAGAAGGCTATTGCCGTCTCCTGCAAGCACCCTTGCACCACTGCAAAAGGCATGCGGATGCACGCGGCTAGATCGTCATTTCTCAGAGATACGATCCTCACATCACCTAGGGAGCAGCAAAAGAGCAACAAAGTCAGCTCTGCAGCGTGGTGGAAGGCTCCCCTAACATGGTCAGGGCACCTTCTCTCAAAAGAGCCTGCTGTGGACCAGCAGTGTCGAGTGATCTGCTAAAGTGCTCTTAGGAGCGCCTTATGGAGTCCATTCTTGGAAGGCTCAGAGCACTTAGCAAATGGAGGTGCTCACAGGGCATCTGTGATTTTGCCAGCACAGGAACAAAAAGAGGAAACGAAGCATCTGAAAGGATCTCTTTACAAAGAGGGCAGAAAGACAGGGGCCAACAGGTGCAGGTCTTGGGGAAGTGCATGCTCCTCAAGCTCGGCGCAAGGGCAGGCAAAGGTTTTAGTTTGTCTTCTTACTCGGAATATCTTCCTGAGCACCGCTGAGATAACATTCCTTGGCCAAAACGTCAGAGAACCGAAACATGGGTCGGTGTACAGTGAAAACCTCGCCATTCACAGTGCATTGGGAGCCTTCGAGGACATAGAATGTCCCCACTCCTAGCAGCCGGACACCCTGGGAAGTGCAGAAGAAAAGGAACAAGCATCAGCAACCCGGAGAAGAGGAAACTGACCCATGACGTGCCAGAACATGTCACGGGGTGCCGTGCCCAGCCTTCGCATGCAAAGGCCAAGGGTCTCAGACCTTAGTCCTTCCATGCCGGGCCTGGAGGTTAGAGAGGACCCAGAAAGGGCAGAAACACACTTTTCTCCCTTATGGAGACTTCCCTGGTTAGCTCCCATACCAGAGACGTTGCTCTGTGGAACACTTGTCAAGGGCAGTGCCCTGCGAGGGGACAGTTGCTCTTCTCAGGGCAGGGAATCAAGGATGGCCACTCCACGGCCACAGATGTGTGGACAAGGCAAAGCTTGCGGGATTCCTCAGGGGACAAAGAGGACACAAGACCCACCTTGTTGGGTACCAAGTACTCTTGAATGAAGTCGCATACGCTACTCCAAATGGTGACAATCTCTGGAAAGCAAGGCAAAGAGGTGTCACACTCCAGGTGGGCAGGCTCACAAGCGGTCCGCACCCTGCTCACCAAGGAGGTGAGATGAACCATTCCATTACCCCGGTTCACCACAGGACAAGTGCTCCACGGCACGGGAGCCGCAGGGCTGGGCTGCGCAGACACCACAAGGACCGCTTGGGCCCTTTCTAAGCAGGGCTCCTATCCCCCCTGGTTGAAGTGTGGCTGGCCAAGGCTGAGCCAGCCCATGGGGAAACGGGCAATAGCTCTGCAGAGCAGCAAGAGGATGGGGCACAGCCCACAGGAGTGGGACAGGCCGAGGGAAGCCGCAGGTGTCTCCCCTGCAGGAGTCCCGGCTGCCCAATGTGCCACGGGCCAGCAAGGGAGGAGCAGACAGCACCCACCTTCCCCTGTCCAAACCCCATCCCCGGATGCCAGCATTTCCCTGACTCTCTCCCAGCTGACATGGTCTCAAGTTTTCTGGAATTGCCATTACCATGACCAAGCCTTACCATGTCGGGTGAGATTGCGGAGCGTTGGAAACATGCTTGGCCACAGGAAGTCCATGCTGGTGGCCCCTCACGCTCAGTGAGGCCCTGGAGCAGGAGTGTGAGCAGCCAAGTGGTGCTCTCAGTGGCCGCCTCCTCCTCCTCGCACTCCCCTAGGCAGGCGGTAGCGCTGTCGCGCAGCCTCCCTTCGTCCTCTCCTCTGCACTGCAAAGCAGCTCCTCTGGAGAAGAGCAGTGGCAAGAGCAGTCCCAGTAGCTGGGCTAGCCCTGGCCTCACAGGGAAGTGCGCGGAGGGGCCGAGGCAGCCGCATTTATAGGGTGGCAGCTGTGGCTGTGATGCAGCATGTGCCACTGTGACCCCAGCCCGTGTCACCAAGGGGCTGCCAGGCATCCCGCCACCCCTGCCACCCACCCTGCCAGGCTCTGCCATCCTCGGCCAAGGCCACGTGCAGGGGCTGTTTGGGGCTCCTGCTACCACGTCACGCTATGCTGCGGCGAGCGCCATGGCCCTGAGGTACCCTGACTGGGGCAGGTCACTTCACTGACCTGGGCGGGCCATTAAAACAGGAAGCATTCCTTATCCAAGGACACCCTGGAACTGCTAGGCCATCACGATACGTTGCTGGCACTTAGCCAGCTACAAATTCCACATCCCTCTGTACTGGGGAACCCAGACCTGCACACGATATTGCAGGTGCCGCCTCATCAGAGCTCTGGAGAGGGCCAGGAATAGGATCACTTCCCTCAGCCTGCTGCCAAAACTCCTCCTCCTGGAGGCCACAATCCCATTGGCCTTCTTGGTCACAAGGGCACATTGCTGCCTCATGGTTAACTTTTTGCCTACCAGAAATCCCAAATCCCTTTGCACAGGGCTGCTTTCCAGCAGGCCGACCCCTAAACCGTCCTGCTACCCCGAGGTCATTCCTCCTGCAGCTGCGCTTGCCCTTGTTGAACATCATGAGGTTCCTATGTGCCCAGCTCTCCAACCTGTCCAGGTCCCTCAGAAGGGCAGCACAGGCCTCTACAGTGTCAGCCACTCCGCCCAGTTTGGTATCATCCGCAGACTTGCTGAGGGTGCCCCTCTGTCCCCTCATCCAAGTCATTGATGAATACTTTGAACAGCACCGGGCCCAGTACTGACCCTTGGGGGACACCACTGGCCACAGGCCTCCAACTACACTCAGCCCCATTTATCACAACCCTCAGAGCTCTGCCATCCAGCCAGTCCTCCATCCACCTCACAGTCTACCCACCTATCCCACACTTCCTGTGCTTCCCCTCACCCCTTGTCCCTCCCAGGCCTAGCGGTAAGGCTGAGAGCCAACCACCCAGGCTCCCTCCTGCCCCCAGCAACAGAGCGTGGCCCAGGAACACACTGCAGGACCCTTGCGAGGGGAAGACCGCAGGCACCAATCAGGAAAAGCAGGAGAAGACAAGGCAGTTCATCAGGGGCAGATGCTAACCCCTTCAAGGACCAGGCAGGCAGTACATGGCCTCTGAGTCCTACACACAAACACACACACCAGGCTTCCCCTGGGGAGTTAAGGAGTGGTAGCTTTAAGGGCCACTAGGCAGCTGTACCTCAGCATTTAGCGCCACCCGCTACGAGGTCCCATACTGAAGGCAGGGAGGCACCTCAGCAAAGGAGCCTTGACACTAGCTCGCTGCAAAGGACAAGGAGGCCAAAAGGACTCTCTGTTCCAGTGCTTGCTCTCCTTTTAAAACCTTGAGCTTTTTCAAAGCACTGGAACACAGATCAGACTTCCCAAGGAGTGAGTTTCTGGCTCCCAAAACCCTCACCAAGGATGAGAAGAATTTAAAAAGTTGTGGGGGGGGGGGTGGAACATAAAAAGAAAACACATTAACATTTTCCCCCTCAGCTGGAAGAAGCTGTAGTTTAATCCAGGACCCTTTTCTTTGGGCCACTTGAAGACCCGTGCCACAGAGCTCCTCACCTGCACGGCCATGGCACACAGCAAGGGCCACGGCAGCCAGGCAAGAGCAGCCCATGCAGAAGAGCCAGGCAGCAGCAGGGGTCACACAGGCCTGCCAGGCTCTTCCTCAGCCCCCTTTTGCTACAGCTGCAAAGCAAACTCCCCAAGTGTGAGCCTTCCTCATGATGCTCAAGCCTAGGCAAGTTTCACTCCCTGACAAAGCAGGGTGAGGAGCAACAGAAGACAGCGCAGAACCTCTCAAAGGGACGCAGCAGCCTCAGTGCTCGTGAAAGAGGCAGCTCCCCCAGCCCTTGATCTACAAAACCCGCTCTGGTCCACTCCACTGCACCAGTGCTGGGACAGCCCATAGAGGCACACGGCTGCGAGGGCTGCCATCGTGGGCAGCTGTGCAGGGAACAGGCAGCATTTCCCCTCTGAAGGCCAGGGCTGCGCGCAGCTCTCCAGTGAGGGGCCCAAGGGGCCTTTTGTCAGGAGAAGCAAGGAAGGAGGGGATCCAGCAGCTCTAAAACAAGTCAGGAAGAAGGGTGGCATCTCTGAGCAAGGGGCAGAGCCAGGACACCAGAGACAAATCATGGGGATGCCTGAGCTTGAAGGGGCTTTAAGTAGGAGAGCCTGCTCAGCAGCTGGGAGGTTTGATTGTCCTCAGCTGTGTGGCTGGGCCTTGTGGTTAGTGTGCACCCAGGGCTCAGGGGTTTCCTAAGCACAGGAGGTTGGCTGCATCCCCTCTAGGGACCTGGTGGTGAGGATGGCTGCAGTTCTGGGGAGAGCAGGGAACTTGGAGAGAAGATGGCCCCTGCCATGGGTCCATGTAGATGTCCTTGCTGAGGTGCCTAGCAGAGGTTCTGTGCAGCTCTGGCTACCGGGCTGGGCTGCAAGCGCCCGGACGTGCAGGCCGCTAGCTGGCTACTCCTGCTGGAAGCGGTCCTGCGCCCTGCCTCTTCACCCAGCAGCCAGCAGCTTGACTGCCCATGGCCTGGCCTGTGATCATTGGTAACTTCTGCAGGGAGCGGGTAAAGAAAGCGCCACATTGGCAGAAAGGTCCTAGAATCAATGTGAATATAGGGCTAGCATTCCTTTGGCCTGCCCTTTGTAGCTGCGCTCCCCATGAAAGGGCAAGGGCGATGACATTTGTGAAGTGGCATCTGTGGCTGTGATGTGGCATGTGCCACTGTGACCCAAGCAGCTGTGCAAGGCAGCTGTGGCCAGCAGGGTGTCCAGGACCGACATGGTCTCATCCTTCCCAGGGTGGTCCCTCGACCCTGGAAAAGGCTGGGATTTGATCCCCGGGGCACAGCAGTGAGAGTGCGGCTCTGGCTCGGCCTTTCCCTGCCTCTCGGGGTAGGGTCGCACATCACGGGCACTGCCTGTCCCTCAGCTCCCGGGGCTGGGATGGCCTCGCAGACAGCACTGCTGGGGTCTCTGTGGCGCAATGGGAGAGCGCGCTCGGCTGTTAACCGGGAGGCTGGTGGTTCGAGCCCACCCAGGGACGACCTGCTTTTCGTGGACCCTTCTCTTTCTGCCACAAAAGGGCTGCTGCTCTTGGGGCACTTTGCAGTGAGCCTGCCTCTGCATGCTAAAGGACCTGAAACTGGACCCCTCCCGTACAGTCCCACTCTGCTTCCGGAACATTTCCCTAGTCAGTTAATCAAAACGTGATATCCTTGTCCACGTCAATGCCTACAGTTTGTGCATGTGCTGGACACAAGAGAGAGAGGTCCCGAGAACTGATGTTGTCTGAGTGGACTAGACTTGCCCACAAGAGACATGATACTCTGCTGCTGAGGACTTGTGGGGGCCACCAGATGCTGAGGATGCTGAGAGCAGGCTGTGGAGGAGGAGGAGTTTCCCAGAGAAGGAAGCACTTGGTCATCTTTGTGCCTTGCGATAAGATTTTGAGCCTCTCTTAGGTAAGAGGCATCCTCCAAGAGACAGGACTCCTGTTGTGCTCCTTCTCCTGGCATGCGGTGCTGTCCTGGCAGTTGAGGGTGGTTCCAAGGGAACATGATGGAACTGGTATTTCTGCAAGGTCAGGAAGGAAATGGCGCCCAAGGAGGAAAGGCAAGCACATGGGCAGCTGTGATCGTATAGTGGTTAGTACTCTGCGTTGTGGCCGCAGCAACCTCGGTTCGAATCTGAGTCACGGCAAAGGTTTTGCACAAGCCACTGGGAGGAGAGGAGAGTTTCAAAAGACAAGGGAGGCATGTGCAGAGATGGGCCAGTGCCGTCTGTTTCAAAAAAGCTGTGGCCTGGGAAGGAGGTACGAGCTGTGCTGCGCTGTCTGCTCCTACCATTCAAGGGGCTCATGCCTCAAATGACTTCCTGGTGTCTCATGATTGTGCAGGGGCGTCTCCTGGGGGTCTGCTGTGGGAGCTGTGCCGGGCTCTGGGAAAGCATTCAAGACAAAGCTTGAATACTGATGAGTCTGCCTGCAAAGCAGCCAGCTTTTCAGATCCCCTTTCTCTTGTCCCTGCTCCCCATGTTGCAAGAGGAGGACTCTCAGCTCCACCTCAAAGCACCCTGCGAGCCCAGCCAAACAGCAACTGCCATCCCACTCCCTAGGGACCCAGGAGCACCAGCTCTTTGCAGGGAGAAAGAGGATGTCCTTTGCTTCACCGGGAGCACGTGACTTCCCTGAGGCCCCACGCTTGACCTCTTTATTGCTCTTCTGGCCTAGCTGTAGGCTCATAGTGGGAAGGACACGCTCCATGGCAGGGGGAAGCTGCCTTTCCAACTTGCCTGCAGAGTGAGAGGAGCTGTGAGGCAGCAGGTTTTGCCAGCAGCTGCCCCACTGTGCACAGCTGTGGTGAGCGCCTTGTGCGGGGCTGCCTGGAGGAGGCAAGGCTGTCTAGGAAGTATCTGCTCCAGGAAGGCTGGGGCAGCTGGTGCTCGGGCAGCATCTGCCTGATGGAAAAACGTGGAAAAGCCAAAGGAAAATGGGAAAATGAGAGCTTCTGAGCTCACAGTGAGCTATAGACCTTCTGGGGGAATCAGTGTGTCTGCTGCAGAGAGGGGAGAAGAGTCCAGCTATGTCTTTGGGGGCCTGAACTGAGTGCTATGGGAGCAGAGCCCAGCTCAAGACTGGCACAGCCTTGAGTGCTTCTGCTTCCACTCTATGGCATGTGGCTTGACAGTTCCCAGTAGGGCTGTATTGCAACAGATCTTACTACTAGAAAGCTGCCCTGCCCAAGGGTAGGAAAATCCCTGTTTGTCCCAAAGCCCCTGCTGCAGCTGAGGCTTGAACTCACCCACTCTGCACCCCTTCCCTGCTTCCTCACTGCTCTCTATGTAGTGTGCCCAGGTCCACTGCACCACTGGAGCACTCCTGGACACGTGGCATGGAGCCCACAAGCAAACCTCTTGGCCTGTGACCACCAGGGCTCATCAGCAGGAGCCTGGCCCCTCAAGCGCTTTCCTCTCGCCTTGTGCAAAAAAGAGCAGCCAGCATGTGTCACCCTTATACGAGTGCCCCCTATGGAGGGGAATGACCAAGGGACATGTACATGTGTATTTTTGAGTGGCACTGACCTGACAGCAGGTCAGGAGGTGCTCTGCATGCACACCCACTCTGTGGCACACATGTTCCTGTGCTGTAGTCTGTGCCTGGCCCTTTTCCTCTCCTGGCTCTAGGAATATCTGCAGTGGAGCACATGGGGCTTAACAGCTCCACCCTTCCTCTTTCCTGCAGCACCATCTTTCGTGAGGCACACGATGGTTACTTGGGCTATGAGCACACATCACTACTATTTAACCATTTCAATCGATTTTAATAAACAGTTTAAGATGTTTGTGGCTTCAAGGGAGGCAGCTCAGCGTCATCGTTCCTGACTGCGCCATGGAGCTCACGTTTCTTCTGCGCAGCCAGCAAGTCCTGGTACCTCTCCCTTTGAGCCCACAGGGTCATCTGCTGCCCATGGCTAGGACATGAAAAAGGAACCGCTTGGCTGTAGGCATAGGGGGAAGGGCACAGAAAGGCTGCAGGCTGTGGCCCCAACTGACACAGAGTCACAGGGCAAGAGGGATGGGTGAGCAGGCTGGGTTAGAAAAGGCTGGGGTGTCTGGCAGAAAAAGGGAGAGCCAAAAGCCTGCGGTGTCCTTTCATCTCTGGCAGCCACATGGGTCTGGGGACAGGTGGAAACTCTACCCCAGGGTGCCCAAGAACTGGCCCTGCCCTGGAACGTGCCAGGCCACAGGCCGCAGCCTCCACAGGCTGTTGCGCTGCCACAAGGGCTGCCATGCAAAGGCCCCTTCCCTTGGGTGCCCCGGGTGTGGAGGGAAGCCTGGCAGAGGGGAAGGGGAAGCAACTTACCAGAGGAAGTGCTTCTCTTCAGAATTCAGCCACCGATTCAACTCTACCCTGCGTTTCCACTTGTCCCGATGCAGCTGGTAAGTTTCTAGGAGCTGCAGGGTGTGGGTGGCTTGTACGGAGAGCTGCCTGCAAGAGCATGGAAAAGCCGCTGCGCACACGCTCCTAATGGTACCCAGAGCCCCGGACTTGCCATGCACCTTGGGGCTGCCTGGCATACAGGTCATTGCCATGCCATGTAAATGGGGGGGATACTATTGGGCACAGCCAGCCCCAGAGCTCAGTCTGGGCTTCCTCACAGCTCACACCGCTGCTGGGTCAATATTTCCAGGCCGGGGCCAGGGCTGGTGCTCACTTACTCTTTGTGCAGCCGCGGCCTGCTCTGCGGCTTGCTGAGGATCTCCTCCGCTCTGCGCAGGCGGGCAGCCATCCTCCCTTCTTCCCCAGGCGAGGGCACTGGCGGATGTGGCCTGTGTTGCTCGGGCAGGGAGCTAAGATGCTGCCACACCTGCATTGGTACCAGAGGACATATTGGAGGCCACTATTAACCACCCTCAGTTGCTGTCAACCCTCAGCACTGGAGAAGCCATCAAGTGCAGGGCCTGCGCGTCCTCCAGAACACTTGCCACTTGCTGAGCCTACACCACATCATGAGAACCACTGCACCAGGCAGGGAGACTGCACAACTCAGCTCCCCTGCTTACCTGGTCTGCCCTTGTCAGGTGTCTGCACACACGACGAGCAGCTCGATAGGTGGTTTGAAGAGGGGCCTCCTGCTCGCCAGCCTCTTCCGCCTTGGCAGACCTCTCTGCAGTTGTTTTCAGCAGGCTAAAACACACAAGCCGAGTGAGATGCGAGTTCCGGAGGCGACTCTTCTCCATGTGCTGCTCCCTGGCAGCTGGGTGAAGGCCTCCTCAACAGAGGGATCTCAGTGGGAGCATTGGCACAGTTGAGTCCCTGTGATGACATGAACAGTGCAGGGAGAAGCCCTGGAGCTGTAGCACTCACGTGAGGCCCAAAGGAAGGCTCCGGGTGCCCAGGTGTGAACCTGCTCTGGATGGCACCACAAGAAACCCAGGGCCACCTTTACAACTGTCCAAGCCTGCAGAGTCCATTGGCCACCTCCTGCCACAGGTACTAAAGGCCATGAGGTGGTGCAAGAGCATCTGTTTTTTGGGAGAAACTGGACTAATAGTAGGGGACACAGTGTTGGAGAGGAGGAAGGGTATGAGGCAGGAAAGCAGTCCCAGCTTTTAGCTCTCTCTGCCCCTCCTCCTGTACTGGACAGCAGCTGCCCTTCCCTCCACCATCAAGATTAGGAGGAAAGGACAGGCTTCTGCTTAATTAAGTGCAACCTGAAAAAATAGGGGAAAAAAAGCCTTCCACTTGATGAGGAAGATCTCCTGGCTTTCACATGACTCTGGAAACTGGTCTCATGTACACTGCTGCCAGAGTTCCGGAGAGGAGCAGAAGAATGCCCTCCACTTCTGGAATCCCTCTGGCATACACCTCAGTCTTTGGGACAAAGGCTGACAACCTTTGGGAGCTCACACCAACAGCGTGTAGGATGGAAACAACATCCTCACAGAATCCCAAGAGCAAAAGGTCACCCTGTCATTTTCTCCTAGAGCCTCACCTGGAAGGGGTCTTGCTTCCCCAAGCTTTCCCTTCTTTGTCTGCCTTCGAGCAGGCCCCAGGTAGCATGGGCAAAGGAACCCTTTGCCGAGAGAGCAGGCGCCCAGCAGGAGCATTCCCTGCAAGTAGGAAGGCAGAAGACCCTTCAGCAAGCATCCTTGGGTTCGTATGAACAAGGAGGACATGTTACTGTGTTCCAGTGCTGGCTCAAGGGTTCCCGTGGCCTTAGAGCTCTGCTCCAAGGAAGTCTTAGGGCCTTGCTCACACGCGATCCTGTCCGACTGGTTCCCAGGAAAAGGTAGTACCTGCTGCTGCTGGCCGCTCGAGGCAGCCTTTGGACCCCATGCAGCCTCCTGGGGCATTCCCCTGAATTCGTACTGCCCCTGCACAGCACACACACAGCACACACACTCCTGTGGCAAAGCAGCAGCTTGCAAGCTAGAGCTGGGCACAGACATCCCAGGCAAAGTTCTCCTCAGCAGGGGCAGTTGCACTTGGCGCTGCTAGACTACCCTGAGTTCTCCTCTCATGCCCACACAGAGGCACAAGTGATGCAGGCTACGACTGCATTTTAAGCTTGGCTCCAGTCAGCTACTGCGGAGGCCCAAAGGAAGAGCAACACCCCTGCCTCACCGCTGAGCTGTGGCATTACCTTTTCCCTCAGTTTGCTTTCCTCTGTCCTTCACCTCCTGGACTTTGGGGGCCTTCCGAGAGCCTCTGGAGGAAGAGGACCATAGATACATAGAATCAGTATGCTTGCAAGAGACCTCCAAGTTCAACAAGTCCAAGCTTTAACATCATCAAGACCTGCCAAGAGGCTGGCCTCTCAGTCCGGGAAACCAAAAAGGCACCAGAGAGAAGCTGACACAAGAGCCTGGCAGAAGCCGGCCACGTGCTTGCGGCCAGCGGGCAGAGATGAAGTCACGCAAAGACGTGTTGGCCACCCTTCAGATTTCATTCTGAGAGTGAACAGAAGAAAGCGCTCCTCCCAAGAACTCCAGGCACCTCAGCCTTTTCTCCAAGAGGCTCACCTGCCCAATGACTTGCTCCGCTTGCTTTTCCGCCCCTTCTTCTTTTTCCGGCCAGCGGGTGGTGAAGGCTTTTCCGGAGCAGGGACATCCGCAAGTGAAGCACTGTCTGGAAGCAAGAAGGGAAGAGTCTTTCAGCAAGTGTCTTTGTGAGCATTTGATCAAGAGGGAGAGTCACTTGAGATGTGCAGCAAGGGGTACATTGAAGCACCAAGAGGCCATCTACTCCCCCAGGCACCACATTGTGACCAGGGCACCAACCACCTCCTGCTGAGGACAAAGGGATCTCCCGCACGAACACCTGCTCCCATGTGCACCCCCGCTCTCTCTCACAAGTCAGCTGTGACATGACCTTTTCTGTCCCTCTCTTCTTCAGGGACTTCCAGGGATCTCTTGGAGGGAGAGTCCATGTCTGGATAATCCGAGGGAAGCTTCAAGTCCAGTCTGGAAAGGAAAGGAAGATGGGCTGGAGAAAAGGCACCACTTGCCCTTTGCCACTTGCAGTCCCAGTCTGCGCACAGAGATATTTGGGGAGGCCTGTCAAGGCCATAGCTTTCCAAAGCACAGTACGCAACTCCCTGGAGAACCCTGTGAGGAACCAGAGAGACACGGTGCAGACGTGCACAGCCTGCGAGCACACAAGAGGCCCCAGCAGTGGCTGCCAAGGGGTCCCCATCCTAATGGGGAGGAAGTGCCCGCCTGGCCTCCATGGAGGCCTCCTGCTGGCCTCCTCCTCTCCTCCCCCGGAGACCATCTCGCAAGAGGCAGTAGGAGCCAAGAAGCAAACGTACTGTGGCAACACGAAGACACTGTCGGTACCCAGGCGAAAAGCCGCACCTCCGCTTGCTGGCACCACCAGGTGTCTTGTCTCTGGGCTCTGAAACAGACACAGAGGTAGGTGAGCCCTCAGCGGGACAAGCAGAAGCTGCAAAGCTCAGACTTGAGAACCAGGAGCAACATTGCCAGGTGTTTTGCAAGGGCAGGGCAGCCCATGAGGCAGCCCCTTCTTTGTTACTGCAGAAGTCAGGCTCGGGAGAGGAAAGGCATCAGCCAGACAGGGTTTCTGCACGCTGCGCTCAGGCACGGCCCCACGGGAGAGCTGGGGCAGGAGACTGGGCTGGCAGGAGGAGGCTGGCCGGGACAAGGTGACCATGCCAAGCAGTGCATGGATGCAGGCAAGGGACTGAAAAGCCCCATTCCTGCTGCCACACCTGCAGGGACTCTGCAAAGGGCTGCTCGGGGCAAACATTTGGGTAATGGCACCTCCACCTCCCTGCATCATAGACTCTTTCCCCAGAAACAAGACCAGCTGCTGGTCTAGCAGAGCCTTTTCCTAACCCAGGGCAGCTCTGTCTATGCTCCCCTACGTCTCCAGCACCACTGTGTATGAGAGAAGGATGCCAGAGACAGCTGGCCTGGCTGGAGAGCAGGAATGTCCCATTGGCCAGGAAGGTCCTGGCAGGTCCACAGAGATCACCCCAGTCATCTTTTGACAGGGGGCAAGAAACCGTCGTGTAGCACCGGGAAGTGAGCGACTTACTGCACAAAGAGCTTGCAGCAGCTTTCCGGTGCGGTCCACACTGAGCAGGAAGTCATCATAAAATCTCATTATCACCTCCATGTTTCGGATGGACAGAATGCCAATCGTGTTAAAGACAAAGTCCACGGGCTTTCCTTTGCAAATGGCCTGGAAGAAGGCTACTGCCGTCTCCTGCAAGCACCCTTGCACCACTGCAAAAGGCATGCGGATGCACGCGGCTAGATCGTCATTTCTCAGCGATACGATCCTCACGTCACCTAGGGAGCAGCAAAAGAGCAACAAAGTCAGCTCTGCAGCACGGTGGAAGGCTCCCCTAACATGGTCAGGGCACCTTCTCTCAAAAGAGCCTGCTGTGGACCAGCAGTGTCGAGTGATCTGCTAAAGTGCTCTTAGGAGCGCCTTATGGAGTCCATTCTTGGAAGGCTCAGAGCACTCAGCAAATGGAGGTGCTCACAGGGCATCTGTGATTTTGCCAGCATAGGAACAAAAAGAGGAAACGAAGCATCTGAAAGGATCTCTTTACAAAGAGGGCAGAAAGAGAGGGGCCAACAGGTGCAGGTCTTGGGGAAGTGCATGCCCCTCAAGCTCGGTGCAAGAGCAGGCAAAGGTTTTAGTCTGTCTTCTTACTCGGAATATCTTCCTGAGCACCGCTGAGATAACATTCCTTGGCCAAAACATCAGAGAACCGAAACATGGGTCGGTGTACAGTGAAAACCTCGCCGTTCACAGTGCATTGGGAGCCTTCGAGGACATAGAATGTCCCCACTCCTAGCAGCCGGACACCCTGGGAAGGGCAGAAGAAGAAAAGGAACAAGCATCAGCACCCCAGAGAAGAGGAAACTGACCCATGACGTGCCAGAACATGTCACAGGGTGCCGTGCCCAGCCTTCGCATGCAAAGGCCAAGGGTCCCAGACCTTAGTCCTTCCATGCCGGGCCTGGAGGTTAGAGAGGACCCAGAAAGGGCAGAACACAATTTTCTCCCTTATGGAGACTTCCCTGGTTAGCTCCCATACCAGAGACATTGCTCTGTGGAACACTTGTCAAGGGCAGTGCCCTGCGAGGGGACAGTTGCTCTTCTCATGGCAGGGAATCAAGGACAGCCACTCCACGGCCACAGATGTGTGGACAAGGCAAAGCTTGAGGGATTCCTCAGGGGACAAAGAGGACACAAGACCCACCTTGTTGGGTACCAAGTACTCTTGAATGAAGTCGCATACGCTACTCCAAATGGTGACAATCTCTGGAAAGCAAGGCAAAGAGGTGTCACACTCCAGGTGGGCAGGCTCACAAGCGGTCCGCACCCTGCTCACCAAGGAGGTGAGATGAACCATTCCATTACCCCGGTTCACCACAGGACAAGTGCTCCACGGCACGGGAGCCGCAGGGCTGGGCTGCGCAGACACCACAAGGACCGCTTGGGCCCTTTCTAAGCAGGGCTCCTATCCCCCCTGGTTGAAGTGTGGCTGGCCAAGGCTGAGCCAGCCCATGGGGAAATGGGCAATAGCTCTGCAGAGCAGCAAGAGGATGGGGCACAGCCCACAGGAGTGGGACAGGCCGAGGGAAGCCGCAGGTGTCTCCCCTGCAGGAGTCCCGGCTGCCCAATGTGCCACAGGCCAGCAAGGGAGGAGCAGACAGCACCCACCTTCCCCTGTCCAAACCCCATCCCCGGATCCCAGCATTTCCCTGACTCTCTCCCAGCTGACATGGTCTCAAGTTTTCTGGAATTGCCATTACCATGACCAAGCCTTACCATGTCGGGTGAGATTGCGGAGCGTTGGAAACATGCTTGGCCACAGGAAGTCCATGCTGGTGGCCCCTCACACTCAGTGAGGCCCTGGAGCAGGAGGGTGAGCAGCCAAGTGGTGCTCTCAGTGGCCGCCTCCTCCTCCTCCTCGCACTCCCCTAGGCAGGCGGTAGCGCTGTCGCGCAGCCTCCCTTCGTCCTCTCCTCTGCACTGCAAAGCAGCTCCTCTGGAGAAGAGCAGTGGCAAGAGCAGTCCCAGTAGCTGGGCTAGCCCTGGCCTCACAGGGAAGTGCACGGAGGGGCCGAGGAAGCTGCATTTATAGGGTGGCAGCTGTGGCTGTGATGCAGCATGTGCCACTGTGACCCCAGCCCGTGTCACCAAGGGGCTGCCAGGCATCCCGCCACCCCTGCCACCCACCCTGCCAGGCTCTGCCATCCTCGGCCAAGGCCACACGCAGGGGCTGTTTGAGGCTTCTGCTACCACGTCACGCTATGCTGCGGCGAGCGCCATGGCCCTGAGGTACCCTGACTGGGGCAGGTCACTTCACTGACCTGGGCGGGCCATTAAAACAGGAAGCATTCCTTATCCAAGGACACCCTGGAACTGCTAGGCCATCACAATACGTTGCTGGCACTTAGCCAGCTACAAATTCCACATCCCTCTGTACTGGGGAGCCCAGACCTGCACACGATATTGCAGGTGCCGCCTCATCAGAGCTCTGGAGAGGGCCAGGAATAGGATCACTTCCCTCAGCCTGCTGCCAAAACTCCTCCTCCTGGAGGCCACAATCCCATTGGCCTTCTTGGTCACAGGGGCACATTGCTGCCTCATGGTAAACTTGTTGCCTACCAGAAATCCCAAATCCCTTTGCACAGGGCTGCTTTCCAGCAGGCCGACCCCTAAACCGTCCTGCTACCCCGAGGTCATTCCTCCTGCAGCTGCACTTGCCCTTGTTGAACATCATGAGGTTCCTATGTGCTCAGCTCTCCAACCTGTCCAGGTCCCTCAGAAGGGCAGCACAGGCCTCCAAAGTGTCGGCCACTCCGCCCAGTTTGGTGTCATCCGCAGACTTGCTGAGAGTGCCCCTCTGTCCCCTCATCTAAGTCATTGATGAATACTTTGAACAGCACCGGGCCCAGTACTGACCCTTGGGGGACACCACTGGTCACAGGCCTCCAACTACACTCAGCCCCATTTATCACAACCCTCAGAGCTCTGCCATCCAGCCAGTCCTCCATCCACCTCACAGTCTACCCACCTATCCCACACTTCCTGTGCTTCCCCTCACCCCTTGTCCCTCCCAGGCCTAGCGGTAAGGCTGAGAGCCAACCACCCAGGCTCCCTCCTGTCCCCAGCAACAGAGCGTGGCCCAGGAGCACACTGCAGGACCCTTGCAAGGGGAAGACCGCAGGCACCAATCAGGAAAAGCAGGAGAAGACAAGGCAGTTCATCAGGGGCAGATGCTAACCCCTTCAAGGACCAGGCAGGCAGTACATGGCCTCTGAGTCCTACACACAAACACACACACCAGGCTTCCCCTGGGGAGTTAAGGAGTGGTAGCTTTAAGGGCCACCAGGCAGCTGCACCTCAGCATTTAGTGCCACCCGCTACGAGGTCCCATACTGAAGGCAGGGAGGCACCTCAGCAAAGGAGCCTTGACACTAGCTCGCTACAAAGGACAAGGAGGCCAAAAGGACTCTCTGTTCCAGTGCTTCCTCTCCCTTTAAAACCTTGAGCTTTTTCAAAGCACTGGAACACAGATCAGACTTCCCAAGGAGGGAGTTTCTGGCTCCCAAAACCCTCACCAAGGATGAGAAGACTTTAAAAAGTTGAGGTGGACATAAAACAAACAAACAAACAAACAAACAAAAAACACACAACCAACACACGCACATTAACATTTTCCCCCTCAGCTGGAAGAAGCTATATTTTAATCCAGGGCCCTTTGGGTCACTTGAAGACCCGTGCCACAGTACTGCTCACCTGCACGGTCATGGCACACAGCAAGGGCCGCGGCAGCCAGGCAAGAGCAGCCCATGCAGAAGAGCCAGGCAGCAGCAGGGATCACACAGGCCTGCCAGGCTCTTCCTCAGCCCCCTTTTGCTACAGCTGCAAAGCAAACTCCCCAAGTGTGAGCCTTCCTCATGATGCTCAAGCCCAGGCATGTTTCACTCCCCTGCATAGCAGGGCGAGGAGAGACCGGAGACAGCGCAGAACCTCACAAAGGGGCTCAGTAGCCTCAGTGCTCCCGGAAGAGACACCTACTCCAGTCCCTGCTTTATAAAATCTGCTCTGCTCCACTCCTCTGTGGCAGGGACAGCCAATGGAGGCAGAGGGCTGTGTGAGCTGCCATCCTGGGTAGCTCTGCAGGGCACAGGCAGCATTTCCCCTCTGAAGGCCAGGGCTGCACACAGCTCTCCAGTGAGGGGCCCAAGGGGCCTCTTGTCAGGAGAAGCAAGGAAGGAGGGGATCCAGCAGTTCTAAAGCAAGCCAGGAAGGAGGGTGGTAGATCTGAGCAAAGGCACAGAGTGAGAGCACCAGAAACAAATCATGGGGATGCCTGAGTTGAAGGGGCTTTAAGTAGGAGAGCCTGCTCAGCAGCTGGGAGGTTTGATCGTCCTCAGCTGTGTGGCTGGGCCTTATGGTTAGTGTGGGCCCAGGGCTCAGGGGTTTCCTAAGCACAGGAGGTTGGCTGCATCCCCTCTAGGGACCTGGTGGTGAGGATGGCTGCAGTTCTGGGGAGAGCAGGGAACTTGGAGAGAAGATGGCCCCTGCAATGGGTCCTTGCTGAGGTGCCTGAGCAGAGGTTCTGTGCAGCTCTGGCTACTGGGCTGGGCTGCAAGCGCCCGGATGTGCAGGCCGCTGGCTGGCTGCCCCTGCTGGAAGCCGGTCCTGCGCCCTGCCTCTTCACCCAGCAGCCAGCAGCTTGACTGCCCGTGGCCTTCACCGTGATCGTTGGTAACTTCTGCAGGGAGCGGGTAAAGAAAGCGCCACATTTGCAGAAATGTCCTAGAATCAATGTGAATATAGCGCTAGCATTCCTTTGGCCTGCCCTTTGTAGCTGCACTCCCCATGAAAGGGCCAGGATGATGACATTTGTGAGGTGGCATCTGTGGCTGTGATGTGGCATGTGCCACTGTGACCCAAGCAGCTGTGCAAGGCAGCTGTGGCCAGCAGGGTGTCCAGGACCGACATGGTCTCATCCTTCCCAGGGTGGTCCCTCGGCCCTGGAAAAGGCTGGGATTTGATCCCCGGGGCACAGCAGTGAGAGTGCGGCTCTGGCTCGGCCTTTCCCTGCCTCTCGGGGTAGGGCCGCACAACACGGGGACTGCCTGTCCCTCAGCTCCCGGGGCTGGGATGGCCTCGCAGGCAGCACTGCTGGGGTCTCTGTGGCGCAATGGGGGAGCGCGCTCGGCTGTTAACCGGGAGGCTGGTGGTTCGAGCCCACCCAGGGACGACCTGCTTTTCGTGGACCCTTCTCTTTCTGCCACAAAAGGGCTGCTGCTCTTGGGGCTCTTTGCAGTGAGCCTGCCTCTGCGTGCTAAAGGACCTGAAACTGGACCCCTCCCGTACAGTCCCACTCTGCTACCCGAACATTTCCCTAGTCAGTTAATCCCAAGGTGATTTTCTTGTTCACGTCAATGCCTACAGTTTGTGCACGTGTGGACTAGACTTGCCCACAAGAGACATGATACTCTGCTGCCGAGGACTTGTGGGGGCCACCAGATGCTGAGGATGCTGAGAGCAGGCTGTGGAGGAGGGGGAGGAAGAGTCTCCCAGAGAAGGAAGCACTTCTCTTGGTCATCTTTGTGCCTTGCGATAAGATTTTGAGCCTCCCTTAGGTAAGAGGCATCCTCCAAGAGACAGGACTCCTGTTGTGCTCCTTCTCCTGGCATGCGGTGCTGTCCTGGCAGTTGAGGGTGGTTCCAAGGGAACATGATGGAACTGGTATTTCTGCAAGGTCAGGAAGGAAATGGCACCCAAGGAGGAAAGGCAAGCACATGGGCAGCTGTGATCGTATAGTGGTTAGTACTCTGCGTTGTGGCCGCAGCAACCTCGGTTCGAATCCGAGTCACGGCAAAGGTTTTGCACAAGCCACTGGGAGGAGAGGAGAGTTTCAAAAGACAAGGGAGGCATGTGCAGAGATGGGCCAGTGCCGTCTGTTTCCAAAATGCTGTGGCCTGGGAAGGAGGTACGAGCTGTGCTGCGCTGTCTGCTCCTACCATTCAAGGGGCTCGTGCCTCAAATGACTTCCTGGTGTCTCATGATTGTGCAGGGCGTCTCCTGGGGGTCTGCTGTGGGAGCTGTGCCGGGCTCTGGGAAAGCATTCAAGACAAAGCTTGAATACTGATGAGTCTGCCTGCAAAGCAGCCAGCTTTTCAGAGCCCCTTTCTCTTGTCCCTGCTCCCCATGTTGCAAGAAGAGGACTCTCAGCTCCACCTCAAAGCACCCTGCGAGCCCAGCCAAACAGCAACTGCCATCCCACTCCCTAGGGACCCAGGAGCACCAGCTCTTTGCAGGGAGAAAGAGGATGTCCTTTGCTTCACCGGGAGCACGTGACTTCCCTGAGGCCCCACGCTTGACCTCTTTATTGCTCTTCTGGCCTAGCTGTAGGCTCATAGTGGGAAGGACACGCTCCATGGCAGGGGGAAGCTGCCTTTCCAACTTGCCTGCAGAGTGAGAGGAGCTGTGAGGCAGCAGGTTTTGCCAGCAGCTGCCCCACTGTGCACAGCTGTGGTGAGCGCCTTGTGCGGGACTGCCTGGAGGAGGCAAGGCTGTCTAGGAAGTATCTGCCCCAGGAAGGCTGGGGCAGCTGGTGCTCGGGCAGCATCTGCCTGATGGAAAAACATGGAAAAGCCACAAGAAAATGGGAAAATGAGAGCTTCTGAGCTCACAGTGAGCTGTAGACCTTCTGGGGGAATCAGTGTGTCTGCTGCACAGAGGGCAGAAGAGTCCAGCTATGTCTTTGGGGGCCTGAACTGAGTGCTATGGGAGCAGAGCCCAGCTCAAGACTGCCACAGTCTTGAGTGCTGCTGCTTCCACTCTATGGCATGTGGCTTGACAGTTCCCAGCAGGGCTGTATGGCAACAGATCTTGCTACTAGAAAGCTGCCCTGCCCAAGGGTAGGAAAATCCCTGTTTGTCCCAAAGCCCCTGCTGCAGCTGAGGCTTGAACTCACCCACTCTGCACCCCTTCCCTGCTTCCTCACTGCTCTCTATGTAGTGTGCCCAGATCCACTGCACCACTGGAGCACTCCTGGACAGGTGGCATGGAGCCCACAAGCAAACCTCTTGGCCTGTGACCACCAGGGCTCATCAGCAGGAGCCTGGCCCCTCAAGCACCTTCCTCTCGCCTTGTGCAAAAAAGAGCAGCCAGCATGTGTCACCCTTATACGAGTGCCCCCTATGGAGGGGAATGACCAAGGGACATGTACATGTGTATTTTTGAGTGGCACTGACCTGACAGCAGGTCAGGAGGTGCTCTGCATGCACACCCACTCTGTGGCACACATGTTCCTGTGCTGTGGTCCGTGCCTGGCCCTTTTCCTCTCCTGGCTCTAGGAATATCTGCAGTGGAGCACATGGGGCTTAACAGCTCCACCCTTCCTCTTTCCTGCAGCACGATCTTTCGTGAGGCACACGATGGTTACTTGGGCTATGAGCACACATCACTACTATTTAACCATTTCAATCGATTTTAATAAACAGTTTAAGATATTTGTGGCTTCAAGGGAGGCAGCTCAGCGTCATCGTTCCTGACTGCGCCATGGAGCTCACGTTTCTTCTGCGCAGCCAGCAAGTCCTGGTACCTCTCCCTTTGAGCCCGCAGGGTCATCTGCTGCCCATGGCTAGGACATGAAAAAGGAACCGCTTGGCTGTAGGCATAGGGGGAAGGGCACAGAAAGGCTGCAGGCTGTGGCCCCAACTGACACAGACTCATAGGGCAAGAGGGATGGGTGAGCAGGCTGGGTTAGAAAAGGCTGAGGTGTCTGGCAGAAAAAGGGAGAGCCAAAAGCCTGCGGTGTCCTTTCATCTCTGGCAGCTCCACGGGTCTGGGGACAGGTGGAAACTCTACCCCGGGGTGCCCAAGAACTGGCCTTGCGCTGGAACGTGCCAGGCCACAGGCCGCAGCCTCCACAGGCTGTTGCGCTCCCACGAGGACTGCCATGCAAAGGCCCCTTCCGGTGGGTGCTGCCGGGTGTGGAGGGAAGCCTAGCAGAGGGGAAGGGGAAGCAATTTACCAGAGGAAGTGCTTCTCTTCAGAATTCAGCCACCGATTCAACTCTACCCTGCGTTTCCACTTGTCCCGATGCAGCTGGTAAGTTTCTAGGAGCTGCAGGGTGTGGGTGGCTTGTACGGAGAGCTGCCTGCAAGAGCAAGGAAAAGCCGCTGCGCACACGCTCCTAATGGTACCCAGAGCCCCGGACTTGCCATGCACCTTGGGGCTGCCTGGCATACAGGTCATTGCCATGCCATGTAAATGGGGGGGATACCATTGGGCATAGCCAGCCCCAGAGCTCAGTCTGGGCTTCCTCACAGCTCACACCGCTGCTGGGGGTCAAGATTTCCAGGCCAGGGCCAGGGCTGGTGCTCACTTACTCTTTGTGCAGCCGCGGCCTGCTCTGCGGCTTGCTGAGGATCTCCTCCGCTCTGCGCAGGCGGGCAGCCATCCTCCCTTCTTCCCCAGGCGAGGGCACTGGCGGATGTGGCCTGTGTTGCTCGGGCAGGGAGCTAAGATGCTGCCACACCTGCATTGGCACCAGAGGACATATTGGAGGCCACTATTAACAACCCTCAGTTGCTGTCAACCCTCAGCACTGGAGAAGCCATCAAGTGCAGGGCCTGCGCATCCTCCAGAACACTTGCCACTTGCTGAGCCTACACCACACCATGAGAACCACTGCACCAGGCAGGGAGACTGCACAACTCAGCTCCCCTGCTTACCTGGTCTGCCCTTGTCAGGTGTCTGCACACACGACGAGCAGCTCGATAGGTGGTTTGAAGAGGGGCCTCCTGCTCGCCAGCCTCTTCCGCCTTGGCAGACCTCTCTGCAGTTGTTTTCAGCAGGCTAAAACACACAAGCCGAGTGAGATGTGAGTTCCGGAGGAGACTCTTCTCCATGTGCTGCTCCCTGGCAGCTGGTTCACCCAGCCCAGGCCTCCTCAACAGAGGGATCTCAGTGGGAGCATTGGCACAGTTGAGTCCCTGTGATGACATGAACAGTGCAGGGAGAAGCCCTGGAGCTGTAGCACTCACGTGAGGCCCAAAGGAAGGCTCCGGGTGCCCAGGTGTGAACCTGCTCTGGATGGCACCACAAGAAACCCAGGGCCACCTTTACAACTGTCCAAGCCTGCAGAGTCCATTGGCCACCTCCTGCCACAGGTACTAAAGGCCATGAGGTGATGCGAGAGCATCCGTTTTTTGGGAGAAACTGGACTAATAGTAGGGGACACAGTGTTGGAGAGGAGGAAGGGTATGAGGCAGGAAAGCAGTCCCAGCTTTTAGCTCTCTCTGCCCCTCCTCCTGTACTGGACAGCAGCTGCCCTTCCCTCCACCATCAAGATTAGGAGGAAAGGACAGGCTTCTGCTTAATTAAGTGCAACCTAAAAAAATAGGGGAAAAAAGCCTTCCACTTGATGAGGAAGATCTCCTGGCTTTCACATGACTCTGGAAACTGGTCTCATGTACACTGCTGCCAGAGTTCCGGAGGGGAGCAGAAGAATGCCCTCCACTTCTGGAATCCCTCTGGCATACACCTCAGTCTTTGGGACAAAGGCTGACAACCTTTGGGAGCTCACACCAACAGCGTGTAGGATGGAAACAACATCCTCACAGAATCCCAAGAGCACAAGGTCACCCTGTCATTTTCTCCTAGAGCCTCACCTGGAAGGGGTCTTGCTTCCCCAAGCTTTCCCTTCTTTGTCTGCCTTCGAGCAGGCCCCAGGTAGCATGGGCAAAGGAACCCTTTGCCGAGAGAGCAGGCGCCCAGCAGGAGCATTCCCTGCAAGTAAGAAGGCAGAAGACCCTTCAGCAAGCATCCTTGGGAGCATATGAACAAGGAGGACATGTTGCTGTGTTCCAGTGCTGGCTCAAGGGTTCCCGTGGCCTTAGAGCGCTGCTCCAAGGAAGTCTTAGGGCCTTGCTCACACGCGATCCTGTCCAGCTGGTTCCCAGTAAAAGGTAGAACCTGCTGCTGCTGGCCGCTCGAGGCAGCCTTTGGACCCCATGCAGCCTCCTGGGGCATCCCCTTAAATTCATACTGCCCCTGCACAGCACACACACAGCACACACACTCCTGTGACAAAGCAGCAGCTTGCAAGCTAGAGCTGGGCACAGACATCCCAGGCAAAGTTCTCCTCAGCAGGGGCAGTTGCACTTGGTGCTGCTGGACTGCCCTGAGGCAGCTTCCAGGAACAGTGCCTTGAGATCTCCTCTCATGCCCGTGCAGAGGCACAAGTGATGCAGGCTATGACTGCATTTTAAGCTTGGCTCCAGTCAGCTACTGCAGAGGCCCAAAGGAAGAGCAAAACCCCTGCCTCACCGCTGAGCTGTGGCATTACCTTTTCCCTCAGTTTGCTTTCCTCTGTCCTTCACCTCCTGGACTTTGGGGGCCTTCCGAGAGCCTCTGGAGGAAGAGGACCATAGATACATAGAATCAGTATGCTTGCAAGAGACCTCCAAGGTTATCCAGTCCAAGCTTTAAGATCATCAAGACCTGCCAAGAGGCTGGCCTCTCAGTCCAGGAAACAAAAAAGGCACCAGAGAGAAGCTGACACAAGAGCCTGGCAGAAGCCGGCCACGTGCTTGCGGCCAGCGTGCAGACATGAAGTCACGCAAAGACGTGTTGGCCACCCTTCAGATTTCATTCTGAGAGTGAACAGAAGAAAGCGCTCCTCCCAAGAACTCCAGGCACCTCAGCCTTTTCTCCAAGAGGCTCACCTGCCCAATGACTTGCTGCGCTTGCTTTTCCGCCCCTTCTTCTTTTTCTGGCCAGCGGGTGGTGAAGGCTTTTCTGGAGCAGGGACATCCGCACTGTCTGGAAGCGAGAAGGGAAGAGTCTTCAGCAAGTGTCTTTGTGAGCATTTGATCAAGAGGGAGAGTCACTTGAGACGTGCAGCGAGGGGTACATTGAAGCAACAAGAGGCCATCTACTCTCCCAGGCACCACGTGGTGACCAGGGCACCAACCACCTCCTGCTGAGGACAAAGGGATCTCCCGCACGAACACCTGCTCCCATGTGCACCCCCGCTCTCTCTCACAAGTCAGCTGTGACATTACCTTTTCTGTCCCTCTCTTCTTCTTCAGGGACTTCCAGGGATCTCTTGGAGGGAGAGTCCATATCTGGATAATCCGAGGGGAGCTTCAAGTCCAGTCTGGAAAGGAAAGGAAGATGGGCTGGAGAAAAGGCACCACTTGCCCTTTGCCACTTGCAGTCCCAGTCTGCGCACAGAGATATTTGGGGAGGCCTGTCAAGGCCATAGCTTTCCAAAGCACAGTACGCAACTCCCTGGAGAACCCTGTGAGGAACCAGAGAGACACGGTGCACACGTGCACAGCCTGCGAGCACACAAGAAGCCCCAGCAGTGGCTGCCAATGGGTCCCCATCCTAATGGGGAGGAAGTGCCCTCCTGGCCTCCATGGAGGCCTCCTGCTGGCCTCCTCCTCTCCTCCCCCAGAGACCATCTCGCAAGAGGCAGTAGGAGCCAAGAAGCAAACGTACTGTGGCAACACGAAGACACTGTCGGTACCCAGGCGAAAAGCTGCACCTCCGCTTGCTGGCACCACCAGGTGTCTTGTCTCTGGGCTCTGAAACAGACACAGAGGAAGGTGAGCCCTCAGCGGAACATGCAGAAGCTGCAAAGCTCAGACTTGAGAACCAGGAGCAACATTGCCAGGTGTTTTGCAAGGGCAGGGCAGCCCATGAGGCAACCCCTTCCTTGTTACTGCAGAAGTCGGGCTCGGGAGAGGAAAGGCATCAGCCAGCCAGGGTTTCTGCACGCTGCGCTCAGGCATGGCCCCACGGGAGAGTTGGGGCAGGAGACTGGGCTGGCAGGAGGAGGCTGGCCGGGACAAGGTGACCATGCCAAGCAGTGCGTGGATGCAGGCAAGGGACTGAAAAGCCCCATTCCTGCTGCCACACCTGCAGGGACTCTGCAAAGGGCTGCTCGGGGCAAACATTTGGGTAATGGCACCTCCACCTCCCTGCATCATAGACTCTTTCCCCAGAAACAAGACCAGCTGCTGGTCTAGCAGAGCCTTTTCCTAACCCAGGGCAGCTCTGCCTATGCTCCCCTACGTCTCCTGTACCACTGTGTAGGAGAGAAGGATGCCAGAGACAGCTGGCCTGGCTGGAGAGCAGGACTGTCCCACTGGCCAGGAAGGTCCTGGCAGGTCCACGGAGATCACCCCAGTCATCTTTTGACAGGGGGCAAGAAACCATGGTGTAGCACCGGGAAGTGAGCGACTTACTGCACAAAGAGCTTGCAGCAGCTTTCCGGTGCGGTCCACACTGAGCAGGAAGTCATCATAAAATCTCATTATCACCTCCATGTTTCGGATGGACAGAATGCCAATCGTGTTAAAGACAAAGTCCACGGGCTTTCCTTTGCAAATGGCCTGGAAGAAGGCTACTGCCGTCTCCTGCAAGCACCCTTGCACCACTGCAAAAGGCATGCGGATGCACGCGGCTAGATCGTCATTTCTCAGCGATACGATCCTCACGTCACCTAGGGAGCAGCAAAAGAGCAACAAAGTCAGCTCTGCAGCGTGGCAGAGGGCTCCCCTAACATGGTCAGGGCACCTTCTCTCAAAAGAGCCTGCTGTGGACCAGCAGTGTCGAGTGATCTGCTAAAGTGCTCTTAGGAGCGCCTTATGGAGTCCATTCTTGGAAGGCTCAGAGCACTCAGCAAATGGAGGCGCTCACAGGGCATCTGTTATTTTACCAGCAAAGGAACAAAAAGAGGAAACAAAGCATCTGAAAGGATCTTTTTACAAAGAGGGCAGGATGAGAGGGGCCAACAGGTGCAGGTCTTGGGGAAGTGCATGCCCCTCAAGCTCGGCGCAAGGGCAGGCAAAGGTTTTAGTCTGTCTTCTTACCCGGAATATCTTCCTGAGCACCGCTGAGATAACATTCCTTGGCCAAAACGTCAGAGAACCGAAACATGGGTCGGTGTACAGTGAAAACCTCACCGTTCACAGTGCATTGGGAGCCTTCGAGGACATAGAATGTCCCCACCCCTAGGATCCGGACACCCTGGGAAGGGCAGAAGAAGAAAAGGAACAAGCATCATCACCCCGGAGAAGAGGAAACTGACCCATGACGTGCCAGAACATGTCATGGGGTGCCGTGCCCAGCCCTCGCATGCAAAGGCCAAGGGTCCACACCTTAGTCCTCCCATGCCGGGCCTGGAGGTTAGAGAGGACCCAGAAAGGGCAGAACACACTTTTCTCCCTTATGGAGACTTCCCTGGTTAGCTCCCGTACCAGAGACGTTGCTCTGTGGAACACTTGTCAAGGGCAGTGCCCTGCGAGGGGACAGTTGCTCTTCTCAGGGCAGGGAATCAAGGACGGCCACTCCACAGCCACAGATGTGTGGACAAGGCAAAGCTTGAGGGATTCCTCAGGGGACAAAGAGGACACAAGACCCACCTTGTTGGGTACCAAGTACTCTTGAATGAAGTCGCATACGCTACTCCAAATGGTGACAATCTCTGGAAAGCAAGGCAAAGAGGTGTCACACTCCAGGTGGGCAGGCTCACAAGCGGTCCGCACCCTGCTCACCAAGGAGGTGAGATGAACCATTCCATTACCCCGGTTCACCACAGGCCAAGTGCTCCATGGCACGGGAGCCGCAGGGCTGGGCTGTGCAGACACCACAAGGACCGCTTGGGCCCTCTCTAAGCAGGGCTCCTATCCCCCCTGGTTGAGGTGTGGCTGGCCAAGGCTGAGCCAGCCCATGGGGAAATGGGCAATAGCTCTGCAGAGCAGCAAGAGGATGGGGCACAGCCCACAGGAGTGGGACAGGCCGAGGGAAGCCGCAGGTGTCTCCCCTGCAGGAGTCCCAGCTGCCCAATGTGCCACGGGCCAGCAAGGGAGGAGCAGACAGCACCCACCTTCCCCTGTCCAAACCCCATCCCCGGATCCCAGCATTTCCCTGACTCTCTCCCAGCTGACATGGTCTCAAGTTTTCTGGAATTGCCATTACCATGACCAAGCCTTACCATGTCGGGTGAGATTGCGGAGCGTTGGAAACATGCTTGGCCACAGGAAGTCCATGCTGGTGGCCCCTCACGCTCAGTGAGGCCCTGGAGCAGGAGTGTGAGCAGCCAAGTGGTGCTCTCAGTGGCCGCCTCCTCCTCCTCGCACTCCCCTAGGCAGGCGGTAGCGCTGTCGCGCAGCCTCCCTTCGTCCTCTCCTCTGCACTGCAAAGCAGCTCCTCTGGAGAAGAGCAGTGGCAAGAGCAGTCCCAGTAGCTGGGCTAGCCCTGGCCTCACAGGGAAGTGCGCGGAGGGGCCGAGGCAGCCGCATTTATAGGGTGGCAGCTGTAGCTGTGATGCAGCATGTGCCACTGTGACCCCAGCCCGTGTCACCAAGGGGCTGCCAGGCATCCCGCCACCCCTGCCACCCACCCTGCCAGGCTCTGCCATCCTCAGCCAAGGCCACGTGCAGGGGCTGTTTGGGGCTCCTGCTACCACGTCACGCTATGCTGTGGTGAGCGCCACGGCCCTGAGGTACCCTGACTGGGGCAGGTCACTTCACTGACCTGGGCGGGCCATTAAAACAGGAAGCATTCCTTATCCAAGGACACCCTGGAACTGCTAGGCCATCACGATACGTTGCTGGCACTTAGCCAGCTACAAATTCCACATCCCTCTGTACTGGGGAGCCCAGACCTGCACACGATATTCCAGGTGCCGCCTCATCAGAGCTCTGGAGAGGGCCAGGAATAAGATCACTTCCCTCAGCCTGCTGCCAAAACTCCTCCTCCTGGAGGCCACAATCCCATTGGCCTTCTTGGTCACAAGGGCACATTGCTGCCTCATGGTTAACTTGTTGCCTACCAGAAATCCCAAATCCCTTTGCACAAGGCTGCTTTCCAGCAGGCCGACCCCTAAACCGTCCTGCTACCCCGAGGTCATTCCTCCTCCAGCTGCGCTTGCCCTTGTTGAACATCATGAGGTTCCTATGTGCCCAGCTCTCCAACCTGTCCAGGTCCCTCAGAAGGGCAGCAAAAGCATCCTCCAAAGTGTCGGCCACTCCGCCCAGTTTGGTATCATCCGCAGACTTGCTGAGGGTGCCCCTCTGTCCCCTCATCCAAGTCATTGATGAATACTTTGAACAGCATTGGGCCCAGTACTGAACCTTGGGGGACACCACTGGCCACAGGCCTCCAACTACACTCAGCCCCATTTATCACAACCCTCAGAGCTCTGCCATCCAGCCAGTCCTCCATCCACCTCACAGTCTACCCACCTACCCCACACTTCTGAGCTTCCCCTCACCCCTTGTCCCTCCCAGGCCTAGCAGTAAGGCTGAGAGCCAGCCACCCAGGCTCCCTCCTGCCTCCAGCAACAGAGCGTGGCCCAGGAGCAGACTGCAGGACCCTTGCAAGGGGAAGACCACAGGCACCAATCAGGAAAAGCAGGAGAAGACAAGGCAGTTCATCAGGGGCAGATGCTAACCCCTTCAAGGACCAGGCAGGCAGTACATGGCCTCTGAGTCCTACACACAAACACACACACCAGGCTTCCCCTGGGGAGTTAAGGAGTGGTAGCTTTAAGGGCCACTAGGCAGCTGTACCTCAGCATTTAGTGCCACCCGCTACGAGGTCCCATACTGAAGGCAGGGAGGCACCTCAGCAAAGGAGCCTTGACACTAGCTCACTACAAAGGACAAGGAGGCCAAAAGGACTCTCTGTTCCAGTGCTTCCTCTCCCTTAAAACCGCAAGCTTTTTTCCAACCACTGGAACACAGATTGGACTTCCCAAGGAGGGAGTTTCTGGCCCCCAAAGCCCTCACCAAGGATGAGACAACCTTAAAAAGTTGAGGTGGACATAAAACAAACAAACAAACAAACAAACAAACAAAAACACAACCAACACACGCACATTAACATTTTCCCCCTCAGCTGGAAGAAGCTATATTTTAATCCAGGGCCCTTTGGGTCACTTGAAGACCCGTGCCACAGTACTGCTCACCTGCACGGTCATGGCACACAGCAAGGGCCACGGCAGCCAGGCAAGAGCAGCCCATGCAGAAGAGCCAGGCAGCAGCAGGGATCACACAGGCCTGCCAGGCTCTTCCTCAGCCCCCTTTTGCTACAGCTGCAAAGCAAACTCCCCAAGTGTGAGCCTTCCTCATGATGCTCAAGCCCAGGCATGTTTCACTCCCCTGCATAGCAGGGCGAGGAGAGACCGGAGACAGCGCAGAACCTCACAAAGGGGCTCAGTAGCCTCAGTGCTCCCGGAAGAGACACCTACTCCAGTCCCTGCTTTATAAAATCTGCTCTGCTCCACTCCTCTGTGGCAGGGACAGCCAATGGAGGCAGAGGGCTGTGTGAGCTGCCATCCTGGGTAGCTCTGCAGGGCACAGGCAGCATTTCCCCTCTGAAGGCCAGGGCTGCACACAGCTCTCCAGTGAGGGGCCCAAGGGGCCTCTTGTCAGGAGAAGCAAGGAAGGAGGGGATCCAGCAGTTCTAAAGCAAGCCAGGAAGGAGGGTGGTAGATCTGAGCAAAGGCACAGAGTGAGAGCACCAGAAACAAATCATGGGGATGCCTGAGTTGAAGGGGCTTTAAGTAGGAGAGCCTGCTCAGCAGCTGGGAGGTTTGATCGTCCTCAGCTGTGTGGCTGGGCCTTATGGTTAGTGTGGGCCCAGGGCTCAGGGGTTTCCTAAGCACAGGAGGTTGGCTGCATCCCCTCTAGGGACCTGGTGGTGAGGATGGCTGCAGTTCTGGGGAGAGCAGGGAACTTGGAGAGAAGATGGCCCCTGCAATGGGTCCTTGCTGAGGTGCCTGAGCAGAGGTTCTGTGCAGCTCTGGCTACTGGGCTGGGCTGCAAGCGCCCGGATGTGCAGGCCGCTGGCTGGCTGCCCCTGCTGGAAGCCGGTCCTGCGCCCTGCCTCTTCACCCAGCAGCCAGCAGCTTGACTGCCCGTGGCCTTCACCGTGATCGTTGGTAACTTCTGCAGGGAGCGGGTAAAGAAAGCGCCACATTTGCAGAAATGTCCTAGAATCAATGTGAATATAGCGCTAGCATTCCTTTGGCCTGCCCTTTGTAGCTGCACTCCCCATGAAAGGGCCAGGATGATGACATTTGTGAGGTGGCATCTGTGGCTGTGATGTGGCATGTGCCACTGTGACCCAAGCAGCTGTGCAAGGCAGCTGTGGCCAGCAGGGTGTCCAGGACCGACATGGTCTCATCCTTCCCAGGGTGGTCCCTCGGCCCTGGAAAAGGCTGGGATTTGATCCCCGGGGCACAGCAGTGAGAGCGCGGCTCTGGCTCGGCCTTTCCCTGCCTCTCGGGGTAGGGCCGCACAACACGGGGACTGCCTGTCCCTCAGCTCCCGGGGCTGGGATGGCCTCGCAGGCAGCACTGCTGGGGTCTCTGTGGCGCAATGGGGGAGCGCGCTCGGCTGTTAACCGGGAGGCTGGTGGTTCGAGCCCACCCAGGGACGACCTGCTTTTCGTGGACCCTTCTCTTTCTGCCACAAAAGGGCTGCTGCTCTTGGGGCTCTTTGCAGTGAGCCTGCCTCTGCGTGCTAAAGGACCTGAAACTGGACCCCTCCCGTACAGTCCCACTCTGCTACCCGAACATTTCCCTAGTCAGTTAATCCCAAGGTGATTTTCTTGTTCACGTCAATGCCTACAGTTTGTGCACGTGTGGACTAGACTTGCCCACAAGAGACATGATACTCTGCTGCCGAGGACTTGTGGGGGCCACCAGATGCTGAGGATGCTGAGAGCAGGCTGTGGAGGAGGGGGAGGAAGAGTCTCCCAGAGAAGGAAGCACTTCTCTTGGTCATCTTTGTGCCTTGCGATAAGATTTTGAGCCTCCCTTAGGTAAGAGGCATCCTCCAAGAGACAGGACTCCTGTTGTGCTCCTTCTCCTGGCATGCGGTGCTGTCCTGGCAGTTGAGGGTGGTTCCAAGGGAACATGATGGAACTGGTATTTCTGCAAGGTCAGGAAGGAAATGGCACCCAAGGAGGAAAGGCAAGCACATGGGCAGCTGTGATCGTATAGTGGTTAGTACTCTGCGTTGTGGCCGCAGCAACCTCGGTTCGAATCCGAGTCACGGCAAAGGTTTTGCACAAGCCACTGGGAGGAGAGGAGAGTTTCAAAAGACAAGGGAGGCATGTGCAGAGATGGGCCAGTGCCGTCTGTTTCCAAAATGCTGTGGCCTGGGAAGGAGGTACGAGCTGTGCTGCGCTGTCTGCTCCTACCATTCAAGGGGCTCGTGCCTCAAATGACTTCCTGGTGTCTCATGATTGTGCAGGGCGTCTCCTGGGGGTCTGCTGTGGGAGCTGTGCCGGGCTCTGGGAAAGCATTCAAGACAGAGCTTGGATACTGATGAGTCTGCCTGCAAAGCAGCCAGCTTTTCAGAGCCCCTTTCTCTTGTCCCTGCTCCCCATGTTGCAAGAAGAGGACTCTCAGCTCCACCTCAAAGCACCCTGCGAGCCCAGCCAAACAGCAACTGCCATCCCACTCCCTAGGGACCCAGGAGCACCAGCTCTTTGCAGGGAGAAAGAGGATGTCCTTTGCTTCACCGGGAGCACGTGACTTCCCTGAGGCCCCACGCTTGACCTCTTTATTGCTCTTCTGGCCTAGCTGTAGGCTCATAGTGGGAAGGACACGCTCCATGGCAGGGGGAAGCTGCCTTTCCAACTTGCCTGCAGAGTGAGAGGAGCTGTGAGGCAGCAGGTTTTGCCAGCAGCTGCCCCACTGTGCACAGCTGTGGTGAGCGCCTTGTGCGGGGCTGCCTGGAGGAGGCAAGGCTGTCTAGGAAGTATCTGCCCCAGGAAGGCTGGGGCAGGTGGTGCTCGGGCAGCATCTGCCTGATGGAAAAACGTGGAAAAGCCACAAGAAAATGGGAAAATGAGAGCTTCTGAGCTCACAGTGAGCTATAGACCTTCTGGGGGAATCAGTGTGTCTGCTGCAGAGAGGGGAGAAGAGTCCAGCTATGTCTTTGGGGTCCTGAACTGAGTGCTATGGGAGCAGAGCCCAGCTCAAGACTGCCACAGTCTTGAGTGCTGCTGCTTCCACTCTATGGCATGTGGCTTGACAGTTCCCAGCAGGGCTGTATGGCAACAGATCTTACTACTAGAAAGCTGCCCTGCCCAAGGGTAGGAAAATCCCTGTTTGTCCCAAAGCCCCTGCTGCAGCTGAGGCTTGAACTCACCCACTCTGCACCCCTTCCCTGCTTCCTCACTGCTCTCTATGTAGTGTGCCCAGGTCCACTGCACCACTGGAGCACTCCTGGACAGGTGGCATGGAGCCCACAAGCAAACCTCTTGGCCTGTGACCACCAGGGCTCATCAGCAGGAGCCTGGCCCCTCAAGCGCTTTCCTCTCGCCTTGTGCAAAAAAGAGCAGCCAGCGTGTCTCACCCTTATGCGAGTGCCCCCTATGGAGGGGAATGACCAAGGGACACGTGCATGTGTATGTGTGAGTGGCACTGGCCTGACAGCAGGTCAGGAGGTGCTGTGCATGCACACCCACTCTGTGGCACACATGTTCCTGTGCTGTGGTCTGTGCCTGGCCCTTTTCCTCTCCTGGCTCTAGGAATATCTGCAGTGGAGCACATGGGGCTTAACAGCTCCACCCTTCCTCTTTCCTGCAGCACCATCTTTCGTGAGGCACACGATGGTTACTCGGGCTATGAGCACACATCACTACTATTTAGCCATTTCAATCGATTTTAATAAACAGTTTAAGATGTTTGTGGCTTCAAGGGAGGCAGCTCAGCGTCATCGTTCCTGACTGCGCCATGGAGCTCACGTTTCTTCTGCGCAGCCAGCAAGTCCTGGTACCTCTCCCTTTGAGCCCACAGGGTCATCTGCTGCCCATGGCTAGGACATGAAAAAGGAACCGCTTGGCTGTAGGCATAGGGGGAAGGGCACAGAAAGGCTGCAGGCTGTGGCCCCAACTGACACAGAGTCACAGGGCAAGAGGGATGGGTGAGCAGGCTGGGTTAGAAAAGGCTGAGGTGTCTGGCAGAAAAAAGGGAGAGCCAAAAGCCTGCGGTGTCCTTTCATCTCTGGCAGCTCCACGGGTCTGGGGACAGGTGGAAACTCTACCCCAGGGTGCCCAAGAACTAGCCCTGCCCTGGAACGTGCCAGGCCACAGGCCGCAGCCTCCACAGGCTGTTGCGCTCCCACGAGGACTGCCATGCAAAGGCCCCTTCCAGTGGGTGCTGCTGGGTGTGGAGGGAAGCCTAGCAGAGGGGAAGGGGAAGCAATTTACCAGAGGAAGTGCTTCTCTTCAGAATTCAGCCACCGATTCAACTCTACCCTGCGTTTCCACTTGTCCCGATGCAGCTGGTAAGTTTCTAGGAGCTGCAGGGTGTGGGTGGCTTGTACAGAGAGCTGCCTGCAAGAGCAAGGAAAAGCCGCTGCGCACACGCTCCTAATGGTACCCAGAGCCCCGGACTTGCCATGCACCTTGGGGCTGCCTGGCATACAGGTCATTGCCATGCCATGTAAATGGGGGGGATACCATTGGGCATAGCCAGCCCCAGAGCTCAGTCTGGGCTTCCTCACAGCTCACACCGCTGCTGGGGGTCAAGATTTCCAGGCCAGGGCCAGGGCGGGTGCTCACTTACTCTTTGTGCAGCCGCGGCCTGCTCTGCGGCTTGCTGAGGATCTTCTCCGCTCTGCGCAGGCGGGCAGCCATCCTCCCTTCTTCCCCAGGCGAGGGCACTGGCGGATGTGGCCTGTGTTGCTCGGGCAGGGAGCTAAGATGCTGCCACACCTGCATTGGCACCAGAGGACATATTGGAGGCCACTATTAACCACCCTCAGTTGCTGTCAACCCTCAGCACTGGAGAAGCCATCAAGTGCAGGGCCTGCGCGTCCTCCAGAACACTTGCCACTTGCTGAGCCTACACCACATCATGAGAACCACTGCACCAGGCAGGGAGACTGCACAACCCAGCTCCCCTGCTTACCTGGTCTGCCCTTGTCAGGTGTCTGCACACACGACGAGCAGCTCGATAGGTGGTTTGAAGAGGGGCCTCCTGCTCGCCAGCCTCTTCCGCCTTGGCAGACCTCTCTGCAGTTGTTTTCAGCAGGCTAAAAGACACAAGCCGAGTGAGATGTGAATTCCGAAGGAGACTCTTCTCCATGTGCTGCTCCCTGGCAGCTGGGTGAAGGCCTCCTCAACAGAGGGATCTCAGTGGGAGCATTGGCACAGTTGAGTCCCTGTGATGACATGAACAGTGCAGGGAGAAGCCCTGGAGCTGTAGCACTCACGTGAGGCCCAAAGGAAGGCTCCGGGTGCCCAGGTGTGAACCTGCTCTGGATGGCACCACAAGAAACCCAGGGCCACCTTTACAACTGTCCAAGCCTGCAGAGTCCATTGGCCACCTCCTGCCACAGGTACTAAAGGCCATGAGGTGATGCGAGAGCATCCGTTTTTTGGGAGAAACTGGACTAATAGTAGGGGACACAGTGTTGGAGAGGAGGAAGGGTATGAGGCAGGAAAGCAGTCCCAGCTTTTAGCTCTCTCTGCCCCTCCTCCTGTACTGGACAGCAGCTGCCCTTCCCTCCACCATCAAGATTAGGAGGAAAGGACAGGCTTCTGCTTAATTGAGTGCAATCTAAAAAAATAGGGGAAAAAAGCCTTCCACTTGATGAGGAAGATCTCGTGGCACAACCAACACACGCACATTAACATTTTCCCCCTCAGCTGGAAGAAGCTATATTTTAATCCAGGGCCCTTTGGGTCACTTGAAGACCCGTGCCACAGTACTGCTCACCTGCACGGTCATGGCACACAGCAAGGGGCAGGGCAGCCAGGCAAGAGCAGCCCATGCAGAAGAGCCAGGCAGCAGCAGGGATCACACAGGCCTGCCAGGCTCTTCCTCAGCCCCCTTTTGCTGTGCCTAATCCTTCCTGGTACCTGGAGTCATGCCTCCCCCGCTGCACTTGCCTTTGTTGAACCCCATGAGGTTCCTCACTGCCCAACTCTCCAACCTGTCTAGGTCCCTCAGAAGGGCAGCACAGGCCTCTACAGTGTCAGCCACTCTGCCCAGTTTGGTGTCATCTGCAGACTTGCTGAGGGTGCCCCTCTGTCCCCTCATCCAAGTCATTGATAAATACTTTGAACAGCACCGGCCCAGTACTGACCCTTGGGGGACACCACTGGCTACAGGCCTCCAACTACACTCAGCCCCATTTATCACAACCCTCAGAGCTCTGCCATCCAGCCAGTCCTCCATCCACCTCACAGTCTACCCACCTACCCCACACTTCCTGTGCTTCCCCTCACCCCTTGTCCCTCCCAGGCCTAACAGGAAGCTGAGAGCCAACCACCCAGGCTCCCTCCTGCCCCCGGCAACAAAGTGTTGCCCAGGAGCAGACTGAAGGACCCTTGCGAGGAGCAGGCCGCAGGCACCAATCAGGAAAAGCAGGAGAAGACAAGGCAGTTCATCAAGGACAAATGCTAACCCCTTCAAGGACCAGGCAGGCAGGACATGCCCTTTGAGTCCTACACACAAACACACACACAACAGCCTTCCCCTGGGGAGTTAAGGAGTGGTAGCTTGAAGGGCCACTAGGCAGCTGCACCTCAGCATTTAGTGCCACACGTTACAAGGTCCCATACTGATGGCAGGGAGGCACCTCAGCAAAGGAGCCTTGACACTAGCTCACTACAAAGGACAAGGAGGCCAAAAGGACTCTGTTCCAGTGCTTCCTCTCCCTTTAAAACCTTAAGCTTTTTTCAAAGCACCAGAACACAGATTGGACTTCCCAAGGAGGGAGCTTCCGCCTCCCAAAGCCCTCACCAAGGATAAGAAGACCTTAAATAGTTGGTATGGACATAAGAAACAAACACATTAACATTTTCCCCCTCAGCTGGAAGAAGCTGTAGTTTAATCCAGGACCCTTTTCTTTGGGACATTTGAAGACCTGTGCCACAGAACTGCTCACCTGCACGGTGATGGCACAGAGCAAGGGGCAGGGGAGCCAGGCAGCAGCACGGATCACACAGGTCTCCCCGGCTCTTCCTCAGCCCCCTTTTGCTACAGCTGCAAAGCAAACTCCCCAAGTATGAGCCTTCCTCATGATGTTCAAATCCAGGCATGTTTCACTCCCCTGCATAGCAGAGCGAGGAGCGACCGGAGACAGCGCAGAACCTCACAAAGGGGCTCAGTAGCCTCAGTGCTCCTGGAAGAGGCACCTACTCCAGCCCCTGCTCTGCAAAATCTGCTCTGCTCCGCTCCACTGCACCAGTGCTGGGACAGCCAATGGAGGCAGAGGGCTGTGGGGGCTGCCATCCTGGGCAGCTGTGCAGGGCACAGGCAGCATTTCCCCTCCGAAGGCCGGGGCCGCACACGGCTCTCCAGTGAGGGGCCCAAGGGGCCTTTTGTCAGGAGAACCAGGGAGGGACTGATCTCCAGCAGCTCTAAAGCAAGCCAGGAAGGAGGGTGGTAGATCTGAGCAAAGGGGCAGACGTAGGGATTCAGAAACAAATCATGGGGATGCCTGAGCTTGAAGGGGCTTTAAGTAGGAGAGCCTGCTCAGCAGCTGGGAGCTTTGATTGTCCTCAGCTGTGTGGCTGGGCCTTGTGATTAGTGTGGGCCCAGGGCTCAGGGGTTTGCTAAGCACAGGAGGTTGGCTGCATCCCCTCTAGGGACCTTGTGGTGAGGATGGCTGCAGCTCTGTGGAGAGCAGGGAGCTTGGAGAGAAGATGGCCCCCCAATGGGTCCCTGTGGATGTCCTTGCTGAAGTGCCTGAGCAGATGTTCTCTGCACCTCTGGCTACCGGGCTGGGCTGCAAGCGATGGGACGTGCAGGCCGCTAGCTGGCTGCCCCTGCTGGAGGCCGATCCTGTGCCCTGCCTCTTCACCCAGCCTCCAGCAGCTTGACTGCCTGTGGCCTTTGCCGTGATCGTTGGTAACTTCTGCAGGGAGCGGGCAGTGAAAGCGCCACATTGGCAGAAATGTCCTAGAATCGATGTGAATATAGTGCTAGCATTCCTTTGGCCTGCCCTTCGTAGCTGCACTCCCCATGAAAGGGCCAGGGTGATGACATTTGTGAGGTGGCATCTGTGGCTGTGAGGTGGCATGTGCCACTGTGACCCAAGCAGCTGTGCAAGGCAGCTGTGGCCAGCAGTGTACCGAGGACTGACATGGTCTCATCCTTCCCAGGGTGGGCCCTCGGCCCTGGAAAAGGCTGGGATTTCATCCCCGGGGCGCAGCAGTGAGAGTGCGGCTCTGGCTCGGCCTTTCCCTGCCTCTCGGGGTAGGGCCCCACATCACGGGCACTGCCTGTCCCTCAGCTCCCGGGGCTGGGATGGCCTCGCAGGCAGCACTGCTGGGGTCTCTGTGGCGCAATGGGAGAGCGCGCTCGGCTGTTAACCGGGAGGCTGGTGGTTCGAGCCCACCCAGGGACGACCTGCTTTTCGTGGACCCTTCTCTTTCTGCCACAAAAGGGCTGCTGCTCTTGGGGCTCTTTGCAGTGAGCCCGCCTCTGCGTGCCAAAGGACCTGAAACTGGACCCCTCCCATACAGCCCCACTCTGCTTCTGGAACATTTCCCTAGTCAGTTAATCCCAACGTGATTTTCTTGTCCATGTCAATGCCCACAGTTTGTGCACGTGCTGAAATGAAGAGAGAAAAAGGTCCCGAGAAATGATGTTGTCTGTGTGGACTAGACTTGCCCACAAGAGACATGATACTCTGCTGCCAAGGACTTGTGGGGGCCACAAGATGCTGAGGATGCTGAGCGCAGGCTGTGGAGGAGAGGGAGGAGGAGTTTCCCAGGGAAGGAAGCACTTCTCTTGTGTCATCTTTGTCCCTTGCGAGAAGGCTTTGAGCCTCCCTTAGGTAAGAGGCATCCTCCAAGAGACAGGACTCCTGTTGTGCTCCTTCTCCTGGCATGTGCTGCTGTCCTGGCAGTTGAGGGTGGTGCCAAGGGAACAGGATGGAGCTGGTGTTTCTGCAAGGTCAGGAGGGAAATGGCGCCCAAGGAGGAAAGGCAAGCACATGGGCAGCTGTGATCGTATAGTGGTTAGTACTCTGCGTTGTGGCCGCAGCAACCTCGGTTCGAATCCGAGTCACGGCAAAGGTTTTGCGGAAGCCACTGGGAGGAGAGGAGAATTTCAAAAGATAAGGGAGGCATGTGCAGAGAGGGGCCAGGGTGTCTGTTTCCAAAGATGCTGTGGCCTGGGAAGGAGGTACAAGCTCTTCTGCGCTGTCTGCTCCTACCATTCAAGGGGCTCGTGCCTCAACGATTTCCTGGTGTCTCGTGATTGTGCAGGGGCTTATGTTGGGGGGCTGCTGTGGGAGCTGTGCTGGGATCTGGGAAAGCATTCAAGACAGAGCTTGGATACTGATGAGTCTGCCTGCAAAGCAGCCAGCTTTTCAGAGCCCCTTTCTCTTGTCCCTGCTCCCCATGTTGCAAGAAGAGGACTCTCAGCTCCACCTCAAACCACCCTGCGAGCCCAGCCCAACGGCAACTGCCATCCCACTCCCTAGGGCTCCAGGAGCACCAGCTCTTTGCAGGGAGAAAGAGGATGTCCTTTGCTTCACAGGGAGCACGTCACTTCCCTGAGACTCCATGCTTGACCTCTTTATTGCTCTTCTGGCTAAGCCGTAGGCTCATAGTGGGAAGGACACGCTCCATGGCAGGGGGAAGCTGCCTTTCTACCTTGCCTGTAAAGTGAGAGGAGCTGCAAGGTAGCAGGTTTTGCCAGCAGCTGCTCCACCGTGCACGACTGTGGTGAACACTGTTTGCGGGGCTGCCTGGAGGACACAAGGCTGTCTAGGAAGTATCTGCCCCAGGAAGGGTGGGCCGCTGGTGCTCGGGCAGCATCTGCCTGATGGAAAAACATGGAAAAGCCAAAGGCGATTGGGAAAATGAGAGCTTCTGAGCACACAGTGAGCTGTAGACCTTCTGGGGAATCAGTGTGTCTGCTGCAGAGAGGGGAGAAGAGTCCAGCTATGTCTTTGGGGTCCTGAACTGAGTGCTATGGCAGCAGAGCTCAGCTCAAGACTGGCACAGCCTTGAGTGCTGCTGCTTCCACTCTATGGCATGTGGCTTGACAGTTCCCAGCTGGGCTGTATTGCAACAGATCTCACTGCTAGAAAGATGCCCAGCCCAAGGGTAGGGGAATCCCTGCTTGTCCCTGAGCCTATGCTGCAGCTGAGCCTTCAACTCAACTTCGCACTGCTCTCTATGTAGTCTGCCCAGGTCTACTGCACCACTGGAGCACTCTTGGAAAGGTGGAATGGAGCCCACAAGCAAACCTCTTGGCCTATGACCACCAGGGCTCATCAGCAGGAGCCTGGCCCCTCAAGCGCTTTCCTCTTGCCTTGTGCAAAAAAGAGCAGCCAGCGTGTGTCACCTTTCTGTGAGTGCCCCCTATGGAGGGGAATGATCAACAGGACACGTGCATGGGTATGTGTGAGTGGCACTGGCCTGACAGCAGGTCAGGAGGTGCTGTGCATGCACACCCACTCTGTGGCACACATGTTCCTGTGCTGTAGTCTGTGCCTGGCCATTTTCCTCTCCTGGCTCTAGGAATATCTGCAGTGGAGCACATGCGGCTTAAGAGCTCTACCCTTGCAGCACCATCTTTCGTGAGGCACACAATGGTTACTCGGGCTGTGAGCACACATCACTACTATTTAACGATTTGAATTGATTTTAATAAACGCTTTAAGATGTTTGTGGCTGTAGCCAATGTTTGTAGATGTTTAAGATGTTTGTAAGATGTTTAAGATGTTTGTAGCTTGTGGCCAAGCTGTAGGCTCATAGTGGGAAGGACAGGCTCCATGGCAGGGGGAAGCTGCCTTTCTACCTTGCCTGCAGAGTGAGAGGAGCTGCGAAGCAGCAGGTTTTGCCAGCAGCTGTCCCACCGTGCGCGGCTGTGGTGAGCGCTTTGTGCGGGGCTGCATGGAGGAGGCAATGCTGGCTAGGACAGAGACAAACCCCGACTTGCTGGGACACATGTTCCTCTTCTGTGGTCCATACTTTGCAATTATTCTCTCCTGGGTCTGGGAATATCTGCTTTGGAGTGTTGCTCCACCATAAAACAACAGCAGCTAAAAGCTCAAGGCCAATTGCAATTTTATTTGGTTACAACCTCATATTTATAAGCAAACAACATGGTACATGTGTCTTACACGCGCTGCGATAACCAATCCAACCTCGCCTGAGCCTTGCCTAACTTCAAATATCCAATCACAGAAAACGTCGGTTCTTGTGTCTAGTCAAGAGGCTGCATCTGGCTTGAGCCGGGTTCAGCTGATTCTTGGTTTTGCCAGTTGGAACCTTTTGCTGCTTTGCCCTTTTCCCTGTAGTGGCGCACAGGGGGCTTAACAGCTCTACCCTTCTTCTTTCCTGCAGCACCATCTTTCATGAGACACACGATGGTTACTCGCGCTGTGAGCACACATCACTACTATTTAACCATTTGAGGAGATTTTAATAAACGCTTTAAGATGTTTGTGGCTTCAAGGGAGGCAGCTCAGCGTCATTGTTCCTGACTGCCCCGCGGAGCTCACATTTCTTCTGCGCAGCCAGCAAGTCCTCGTATTTCTCCCTTTGATCCCGCAGGGTCATCTGCTGCCCATGGCTAGGACATGAAAAAGGAACCGCTTGGCTGTAGGCATAGGGGGAAGGGCACAGAAAGGCTGCAGGCTGTGGCCCCAACTGACACAGAGTCACAGGGCATGAGGGATGGGTGAGCAGGCTGGGTTAGACAAGGCTGGGGTGTCTGGCAGAAAAAGGGAGAGCCAAAAGCCTGCGGTGTCCTTTCATCTCTGGCAGCCACACGGGTCTGGGGACAGGTGGAAACTCAACCCCAGGGTGCCCAAGAACTGGCCCTGCGCTGGAACGTGCCAGGCCACAGGCCACAGCCTCCACAGGCCGTTGCACTGCCACAAGGGCTGCCATGCAAAGGCCCCTTCCCTTGGGTGCTGCTGGGTGTGGAGGGAAGCCTGGCAGAGGGGAAGGGGAAGCAATTTACCAGAGGAAGTGCTTCTCTTCAGAATTCAGCCACCGATTCAACTCTACCCTGCGTTTCCACTTGTCCCGATGCAGCTGGTAAGTTTCTAGGAGCTGCAGGGTGTGGGTGGCTTGTACGGAGAGCTGCCTGCAAGAGCAGGGAAAAGCCACTGCGCACACGCTCCTAATGGTACCCAGAGCCCCGGACTTGCCATGCACCTTGGGGCTGCCTGGCATACAGGTCATTGCCATGCCATGTAAATGGGGGGGATACCATTGGCCATAGCCAGCCCCAGAGCTCAGTCTGGGCTTCCTCACAGCTCACACCGCTGCTGGGGGTCAATATTTCCAGGCAGGGGCCAGGGCTGGTGCTCACTTACTCTTTGTGCAGCCGCGGCCTGCTCTGCGGCTTGCTGAGGATCTCCTCTGCTCTGCGCAGGCGGGCAGCCATCCTCCCTTCTTCCCCAGGCGAGGGCACCGGAGGATGTGGCCTGTGTTGCTCGGGCAGGGAGCTAAGATGCTGCCACACCTGCATTGGCACCAGAGGACATATTGGAGGCCGCTATGAACCACCCTCACTTGCTGTCAACCCTCAGCACTGGAGAAGCCATCAAGTGCAGGGCCTGTGCGTCCTCCAGCACACTTGGTATGGTGTGGGCTCAACAAGTGTCATGAGAAGCACTGCACCAGGCAGGGAGCCTGCACAACTCAGCTCCCCTGCTTACCTGGTCTGCCCTTGTCATGTGTCTGCACACACGACGAGCAGCTCGATAGGTGGTTTGAAGAGGGGCCTCCTGCTCGCCAGCCTCTTCCGCCTTGGCAGACCTCTCTGCAGTTGTTCTGAGCAAGCTAAAACACACAAGCCGGGTGAGGTGATGTGAGTTCTGGAGAAGACTCTTCTCCATGTGCTGCTCCTTGGCAGCTGGGTGAAGGCCTATTCCACAGAGGGGATCTCAGTGGGAGCATTGGCAAAGTTGAGTCCCTGTGTTGACGTGAACAGTGCGGGAAGAAGCCCTGGAGCTGTAGCACTCACGTGAGGCCCAAGAGGCCCAAAGGAAGGCTCTGGGTGCCCAGGTGTGAACCTGCTCTGGATGGCACCACAAGAAACCCAGGGCCACCTTTACAACTGCCCAAGCCTGCAGAGTCCATTGGCCATCTCCTGCCACAGGAGCTAAAGGCCATGAGGTGGTGCGAGAGCATCTGTTTCTTGGGAGAATCTGGACTAATAGTAGGGGACACAGTGTTGGAGAAGAGGAAGGGTATGAGGCAGAAAAGCAATCCCAGCTTTTAGCTCTCTCTGCCCCTCCTCCTGTACTGGACAGCAACTGCTCTTCCCTCCACCATCAAGATTAGGAGGAAAGGAGAGGCTTCTGCTTAATTAAGTGCAACCTAAAAAAATAGGGGAAAAAAAAGCCTTCCACTTGATGAGGATGATCTCCTGGCTTTCACATGATTCTGGAAACTGGTCTCATGTACACTGCTGCCAGAGCTCCGGAGGGGAGCAGAAGAATGCCCTCCACTTCTGGAATCCCTCTGGCATACACCTCAGTCTTTGGGACACAGGCTGACCACCTTTGGGAGCTCATACCAACAGCGTGTAGGATGGAAACAACATCCTCACAGAATCCCAAGAGCACAAGGTCACCCTGTCATTTTCTCCTAGAGCCTCACCTGGAAGGGGTCTTGCTTCCCCACACTTTCCCTTCTTTACCTGCCTTCGAGCAGGCCCCAGGTAGCATGGGCAAAGGAACCCTTTGCCGAGAGAGCAGGCGCCCAGCAGGAGCATTCCCTGCAAGTAGGAAGGCAGAAGACCCTTCAGCAAGCGTCCTTGTGTGCGTATGAACAAGGACGAAGGGTTGCTGTGTTCCAGTGCTGGCTCAAGGGTCCCCATGGCCTTAGAGCTCTGCTCCAAGGAAGTCTTAGGGCCTTGCTCACACATGATCCTGTCCGGCTGGTTCCCAGGAAAAGGTAGAACCTGCTGCTGCTGGCCGATCGAGGCACCTTTGGACCCCATGCAGCATGCTGAGGCATCTCCCTCAATTCGTACTGCCCCTGCACAGCACACACACTCCTGTTGACTAAGCAGCAGCTTGCAAGCTAGAGCCTGGCACAGACATCCCAGGCAAAGTTCTCCTCAGAAGGGGCAGTTGCACTTGGTGCTGCTGGACTGCCCTGAGGCAGCTTCCAGGAACAGTGCCCTGAGATCTCCTCTCATGCCCATGCAGAGGCACAAGTGCTGCAGGCTACAACTGCATTTTAAGCTTGGCTCCAGTCAGCTACTGTGAAGGCCCAAAGGAAGAGCAAAACCCCCGTCTCACCGCTGAGCTGTGGCATTACCTTTTCCCTCAATTTGCTTTCCTCTGTCCTTCACCTCCTGGAATTTGGGGGCCTTCCGAAAGCCTCTGGAGGAAGAGAACCATAGACTCATAGAATCAGTATGCTTGCAAGAGACCTCCAAGGTCATCAAGTCCAAGCTTCAAGATCATCAAGACCTGCCAAGAGGCTGGCCTCTCAGTCCAGGAAACAAGAAAGACACCAGAGAGAAGTTGACACAAGAGCCTGGCGAAAGCCAGCCACGTGCTTGCAGCCAGCATGCAGAGATGAAGTCACGCAAAGACGTGTTGGCCACCCTTCAGATTTCATTCTGAGAGTGAACAGAAGAAAGCGCTCCTCCCAAGAACTCCAGGCACCTCAGCCTTTTCTCCAAGAGGCGCACCTGCCCAAAGACTTGCTGCGCTTGCTTTTCTTCCCCTTCTTCTTTTTCCGGCCAGCGGGTGGTGAAGGCTTTTCTGGAGCAGGGACATCCGCACTGTCTGGAAGCGAGAAGGGAAGAGTCTTCAGCAAGTGTCTTTGTGAGCATTTGATCAAGAGTCACTTGAGATGTGCAGCGAGGGGTACGTTGAAGCACCAAGAGGCCATCTACTCCACCAGGCACCACATTGTGACCAGGGCACCAGCCACTTCCTGCCGAGGACAAAGGGATCTCCCGCACAAACACCTGCTCCCATGTGCACCCCCGCTCTCTCTCACAAGTCAGCTGTGACATTACCTTTTCTGTCCCTCTCTTCTTCTTCAGGGACTTCCAGGGATCTCTTGGAGGGAGAGTCCATGTCTGGATAATCTGAGGGGAGCTTCAAGTCCAGTCTGGAAAGGAAAGAAAATGGGCTGGAGAAAAGGCACCACTTGCCCTTTGCCACTTGCAGTCCCAGTCTGCGCACAGAGAGATTTGGGGAGGCCTGCCAAGGCCATGGCTTTCCAAAGCACAGTACGCAACATCCTGGAGAACCTTGTGAGGAACCAGAGAGACATGGTGCAGACGTGCACAGCCTGCGAGCACACAAGAGGCCCCAGCAGTGGCTGCCAAGGGGTCCCCATCGTAATGGGGAGGAAGTGTCCTCCTGGCCTCCATGGAGGCCTCCTGCTGGCCTCCTCCTCTCCTCCCCCGGAGACCATCTCGCAAGAGGCAGTAGGAGCCAAGAAGCAAACGTACTGTGGCAACACGAAGACACTGTCGGTACCCAGGCGAAAAGCTGCACCTCCGCTTGCTGGCACCACCAGGTGTCTTGTCTCTGGGCTCTGAAACAGACACAGAGGTAGCTGAGCCCTCAGCGGGGCAAGCAGAAGCTGCAAAGCTCAGACTTGAGAACCAGGAGCAGCATTGCCAGGTGTTTTGCAAGGGCAGGGCAGCCCATGAGGCAGCCCCTTCTTTGTTACTGCAGAAGTCGGGCTCGGGAGAGGAAAGGCATCAGCCAGCCAGGGTTTCTGCACGCTGCGCTCAGGCACAGCCCCATGGGAAAGCTGGGGCAGGAGACTGGGCTGGCAGGAGGAGGCTGGCCGGGACAAGGTGACCATGCCAAGCAGTGCGTGGATGCAGGCAAGGGACTGAAAAGCCCCATTCCTGCTGCCACACCTGCAGGGACTCTGCAAAGGGCTGCTCGGGGCAAACATTTGGGTAATGGCACCTCCACCTCCCTGCATCATAGACTCTTTCCCCAGAAACAAGACCAGCTGCTGGTCTAGCAGAGCCTTTTCCTAACCCAGGGCAGCTCTGCCTATGCTCCCCTACGTCTCCTGTACCACTGTGTAGGAGAGAAGGATGCCAGAGACAGCTGGCCTGGCTGGAGAGCAGGACTGTCCCACTGGCCAGGAAGGTCCTGGCAGGTCCACAGAGATCACCCCAGTCATCTTTTGACAGGGGGCAAGAAACCATGGTGTAGCACCGGGAAGTGAGCGACTTACTGCACAAAGAGCTTGCAGCAGCTTTCCAGTGCGGTCCACACTGAGCAGGAAGTCATCATAAAATCTCATTATCACCTCCATGTTTCGGATGGACAGAATGCCAATCGTGTTAAAGACAAAGTCCACGGGCTTTCCTTTGCAAATGGCCTGGAAGAAGGCTATTGCCGTCTCCTGCAAGCACCCTTGCACCACTGCAAAAGGCATGCGGATGCACGCAGCTAGATCGTCATTTCTCAGAGATACTATCCTCACGTCACCTAGGGAGCAGCAAAAGAGCAACAAGGTCAGCTTCGCAGCGTGGCAGAGGGCTCCCCTAACATGGTCAGGGCACTTCCTCTCAAAAGAGCCTGCTTTGGAGCAGCAGTGTTGAGTGATCTGCTAAACTGCTCCTAGGAGCGTGTTATGGAGTCCCTTCTTGGAAGGCTCAGAGCACTCAGCAAATGGAGGTGCTCACAGGGCATCCGTGATATTGCCGGGGTAGGAATAAAAAGAGGACACGAAGCATCTGAAACGATCTTTTTACGAAGAGGGCAGGATGAGAGGGGCCAACGGGTGCAAGTTTTGGGGAAGTGCATGCCCCTCAGGCTTGGCGCAAGGGCAGGCAAAGGTTTTAGTCTGTCTTCTTACCCGGAATATCTTCCTGAGCACCACTGAGATAGCATTCCTTGGCCAAAACGTCGGAGAACCGAAACATGGGCCGGTGTACAGTGAAAACCTCACCGTTCACAGTGCATTGGCAGCCTTCAAGAACATAGAATGTCCCCACCCCTAGCAGCCTGACACCCTGGGAAGAGCAGCAGAAGAAAAGAAACAAGCATCAGCACCCCAGAGAAGAGAAAACTGACCCATGACGTGCCAGAACACATCATGGGGTGCCGTGCCCACCCCTCGCATGCAAAGGCCAAGGGTCCAGACCTTAGTCCTTGCATGCTGGGCCTGGAGGTTAGAGAGAACCCAGAAAGGGCAGAACACACTTTTCTCCCTATGGAGACTTCCCTGGTTAGCTCTTGTACCAGAAAAGTTGCTCTGTGGAACACTTGTCAAGGGCAGTGCCCTGCAAGGGGACAGTTGCTCTTCTCAGGGCAGGGAATCAAGGACGGCCACTCCACAGCCACAGATGTGTGGACAAGGCAAAGCTTGAGGGATTCCTCAGGGGACGAAGAGGACACAAGACCCACCTTGTTGGGTACCAAGTACTCTTGAATGAAGTCGCATACGCTACTCCAAATGGTGACAATCTCTGGAAAGCAAGGCAAAGAGGTGTCACGCCCCAGGTGGGCAGGCACACAAGCGGTTCACACCCTGCTCACTAAGGAGGTGAGATGAACCATTCCATTCCCCCAATTCACAACAGGCCAAGTGCTCCACGACACAGGATCCACAGGACTGGGCTGCACGGACACCACATGACCCCTTGTGCCCTTTCTAAGCAGGGCTCCTATCCCCCCTGGTTGAGGTGTGCCTGGCCAAGGTGTGCCTCCTGCACGCCTTACCATGTCGGGTGAGATTGCGGAGCGTCGGAAACATGCTTGGCCACAGGAAGTCCATGCTGGTGGCCCCTCACACTCAGTGAGGCCCTGGAGCAGGAGGGTGAGCAGCCAAGTGGTGCTCCCAGTGGCCTCCTCCTCCTCGCACTCCCCCAGGCAGGCGGTAGCGCTGTCGCGCAGCCTCCCTTCGCCCTCTCCTCTGCACTGCAAAGCAGCTCCTCTGGAGATGAGCAGTGGCAAGAGCAGTCCCAGTAGCTGGGCTAGCCCTGGCCTCACAGGGAAGTGCGCGGAGGGGCCGAGGTAGCTGCATTTATAGGGTGGCAGCTGTGGCTGTGATGCAGCATGTGCCACTGTGACCCCAGCCCGTGTCACCAAGGGGCTGCCAGGCATCCCGCCACCCCTGCCACCCACTCTGCCAGACTCTGCCATCCTCGGCCAAGGCCACGTGCAGAGGCTGTTTGGGGGTCCTGCTACCACGTCATGCTATGCTGCGGCGAGCGCTATGTCGCCGAGCTGCCCTGGCTGGGACAGGTCACTTCACTGACCTGGGCGGGCCATTAAAACAGGAAGCATTCCTTATCCAAGGACACCCTGGAACTGCTAGGCCATCACGATACGTTGTTGGCACTTTGCCAACTACAAGTTCCACATCCCTCTGTACTGGGGAGCCCAGACCTGCACATGATATTCCAGGTGCCGCCTCATCAGAGCTGAGGAGAGGGCCTGGACCAGGATCACCTCCCTCAACCTGCTGCCAACACTCCTCCTCCTGTAGGCCACGATCCCATTGGCCTTCTTGGTCACAAGGGCACATTGCTGCCTCCCGGTCAACTTGTTGCCAACCAGGAATCTCAAATCCCTTTGCACAAGGCTGCTTTCCAGCAGCTCAACCCCTAATCCTTCCTGGTACCTGGAGTCATGCCTCCCCCGCTGCACTTGCCTTTGTTGAACCCCATGAGGTTCCTCACTGCCCAACTCTCCAACCTGTCTAGGTCCCTCAGAAGGGCAGCACAGGCCTCTACAGTGTCAGCCACTCTGCCCAGTTTGGTGTCATCTGCAGACTTGCTGAGGGTCCCCCTCTGTCCCCTCATCCAAGTCATTGATAAATACTTTGAACAGCACCGGGCCCAGTACTGACCCTTGGGGGACACCACTGGCTACAGGCCTCCAACTACACTCAGCCCCATTTATCACAACCCTCAGAGCTCTGCCATCCAGCCAGTCCTCCAACCACCTCACAGTCTACCCACCTATCCCACACTTCCTGTGCTTCCCCTCACCCCTTGTCCCTCCCAGGCCTAACAGGAAGCTGAGAGCCAACCACCCAGGCTCCCTCCTGCCCCCGGCAACAAAGTGTTGCCCAGGAGCAGACTGAAGGACCCTTGCGAGGAGCAGGCCGCAGGCACCAATCAGGAAAAGCAGGAGAAGACAAGGCAGTTCATCAAGGACAAATGCTAACCCCTTCAAGGACCAGGCAGGCAGGACATGCCCTTTGAGTCCTACACACAAACACACACACAACAGCCTTCCCCTGGGGAGTTAAGGAGTGGTAGCTTGAAGGGCCACTAGGCAGCTGCACCTCAGCATTTAGTGCCACACATTACAAGGTCCCATACTGATGGCAGGGAGGCACCTCAGCAAAGGAGCCTTGACACTAGCTCGCTACAAAGGACAAGGAGGCCAAAAGGACTCTGTTCCAGTGCTTCCTCTCCCTTTAAAACCTTAAGCTTTTTTCAAAGCACCAGAACACAGATTGGACTTCCCAAGGAGGGAGCTTCCGCCTCCCAAAGCCCTCACCAAGGATAAGAAGACCTTAAATAGTTGGTATGGACATAAGAAACAAACACATTAACATTTTCCCCCTCAGCTGGAAGAAGCTGTAGTTTAATCCAGGACCCTTTTCTTTGGGACATTTGAAGACCTGTGCCACAGAACTGCTCACCTGCACGGTGATGGCACAGAGCAAGGGGCAGGGGAGCCAGGCAGCAGCACGGATCACACAGGCCTCCCCGGCTCTTCCTCAGCCCCCTTTTGCTACAGCTGCAAAGCAAACTCCCCGAGTATGAGCCTTCCTCATGATGTTCAAATCCAGGCATGTTTCACTCCCCTGCATAGCAGAGCGAGGAGCGACCGGAGACAGCGCAGAACCTCACAAAGGGGCTCAGTAGCCTCAGTGCTCCTGGAAGAGGCACCTACTCCAGCCCCTGCTCTGCAAAATCTGCTCTGCTCCGCTCCACTGCACCAGTGCTGGGACAGCCAATGGAGGCAGAGGGCTGTGGGGGCTGCCATCCTGGGCAGCTGTGCAGGGCACAGGCAGCATTTCCCCTCCGAAGGCCGGGGCCGCACACGGCTCTCCAGTGAGGGGCCCAAGGGGCCTTTTGTCAGGAGAACCAGGGAGGGACTGGTCTCCAGCAGCTCTAAAGCAAGCCAGGAAGGAGGGTGGTAGATCTGAGCAAAGGGGCAGACGTAGGGATTCAGAAACAAATCATGGGGATGCCTGAGCTTGAAGGGGCTTTAAGTAGGAGAGCCTGCTCAGCAGCTGGGAGCTTTGATTGTCCTCAGCTGTGTGGCTGGGCCTTGTGGTTAGTGTGGGCCCAGGGCTCAGGGGTTTGCTAAGCACAGGAGGTTGGCTGCATCCCCTCTAGGGACCTTGTGGTGAGGATGGCTGCAGCTCTGTGGAGAGCAGGGAGCTTGGAGAGAAGATGGCCCCCCAATGGGTCCCTGTGGATGTCCTTGCTGAAGTGCCTGAGCAGATGTTCTCTGCACCTCTGGCTACCGGGCTGGGCTGCAAGCGAGGGGACGTGCAGGCCGCTAGCTGGCTGCCCCTGCTGGAGGCCGATCCTGTGCCCTGCCTCTTCACCCAGCCTCCAGCAGCTTGACTGCCTGTGGCCTTTGCCGTGATCGTTGGTACCTCCTGCAGGGAGCGGGCAGTGAAAGCGCCACATTGGCAGAAATGTCCTAGAATCGATGTGAATATAGTGCTAGCATTCCTTTGGCCTGCCCTTCGTAGCTGCACTCCCCATGAAAGGGCCAGGGTGATGACATTTGTGAGGTGGCATCTGTGGCTGTGAGGTGGCATGTGCCACTGTGACCCAAGCAGCTGTGCAAGGCAGCTGTGGCCAGCAGTGTACCGAGGACTGACATGGTCTCATCCTTCCCAGGGTGGGCCCTCGGCCCTGGAAAAGGCTGGGATTTCATCCCCGGGGCGCAGCAGTGAGAGTGCGGCTCTGGCTCGGCCTTTCCCTGCCTCTCGGGGTAGGGCCCCACATCACGGGCACTGCCTGTCCCTCAGCTCCCGGGGCTGGGATGGCCTCGCAGGCAGCACTGCTGGGGTCTCTGTGGCGCAATGGGAGAGCGCGCTCGGCTGTTAACCGGGAGGCTGGTGGTTCGAGCCCACCCAGGGACGACCTGCTTTTCGTGGACCCTTCTCTTTCTGCCACAAAAGGGCTGCTGCTCTTGGGGCTCTTTGCAGTGAGCCCGCCTCTGCGTGCCAAAGGACCTGAAACTGGACCCCTCCCATACAGCCCCACTCTGCTTCTGGAACATTTCCCTAGTCAGTTAATCCCAACGTGATTTTCTTGTCCATGTCAATGCCCACAGTTTGTGCACGTGCTGAAATGAAGAGAGAAAAAGGTCCCGAGAAATGATGTTGTCTGTGTGGACTAGACTTGCCCACAAGAGACATGATACTCTGCTGCCGAGGACTTGTGGGGGCCACAAGATGCTGAGGATGCTGAGAGCAGGCTGTGGAGGAGAGGGAGGAGGAGTTTCCCAGGGAAGGAAGCACTTCTCTTGTGTCATCTTTGTCCCTTGCGAGAAGGCTTTGAGCCTCCCTTAGGTAAGAGGCATCCTCCAAGAGACAGGACTCCTGTTGTGCTCCTTCTCCTGGCATGTGCTGCTGTCCTGGCAGTTGAGGGTGGTGCCAAGGGAACAGGATGGAGCTGGTGTTTCTGCAAGGTCAGGAGGGAAATGGCACCCAAGGAGGAAAGGCAAGCACATGGGCAGCTGTGATCGTATAGTGGTTAGTACTCTGCGTTGTGGCCGCAGCAACCTCGGTTCGAATCCGAGTCACGGCAAAGGTTTTGCGGAAGCCACTGGGAGGAGAGGAGAATTTCAAAAGATAAGGGAGGCATGTGCAGAGAGGGGCCAGGGTGTCTGTTTCCAAAGATGCTGTGGCCTGGGAAGGAGGTACAAGCTCTTCTGCGCTGTCTGCTCCTACCATTCAAGGGGCTCGTGCCTCAACGATTTCCTGGTGTCTCGTGATTGTGCAGGGGCTTATGTTGGGGGGCTGCTGTGGGAGCTGTGCTGGGATCTGGGAAAGCATTCAAGACAGAGCTTGGATACTGATGAGTCTGCCTGCAAAGCAGCCAGCTTTTCAGAGCCCCTTTCTCTTGTCCCTGCTCCCCATGTTGCAAGAAGAGGACTCTCAGCTCCACCTCAAACCACCCTGCGAGCCCAGCCCAACGGCAACTGCCATCCCACTCCCTAGGGCTCCAGGAGCACCAGCTCTTTGCAGGGAGAAAGAGGATGTCCTTTGCTTCACAGGGAGCACGTCACTTCCCTGAGACTCCATGCTTGACCTCTTTATTGCTCTTCTGGCCAAGCCGTAGGCTCATAGTGGGAAGGACACGCTCCATGGCAGGGGGAAGCTGCCTTTCTACCTTGCCTGTAAAGTGAGAGGAGCTGCAAGGTAGCAGGTTTTGCCAGCAGCTGCTCCACCGTGCACGACTGTGGTGAACACTGTTTGCGGGGCTGCCTGGAGGACACAAGGCTGTCTAGGAAGTATCTGCCCCAGGAAGGGTGGGCCGCTGGTGCTCGGGCAGACTCTGTCTGATGGAAAAACATGGAAAAGCCAAAGGCGATTGGGAAAATGAGAGTTTCTGAGCACACAGTGAGCTGTAGACCTTCTGGGGAATCAGTGTGTCTGCTGCAGAGAGGGGAGAAGAGTCCAGCTATGTCTTTGGGGTCCTGAACTGAGTGCTATGGCAGCAGAGCTCAGCTCAAGACTGGCACAGCCTTGAGTGCTGCTGCTTCCACTCTATGGCATGTGGCTTGACAGTTCCCAGCTGGGCTGTATTGCAACAGATCTCACTGCTAGAAAGATGCCCAGCCCAAGGGTAGGGGAATCCCTGCTTGTCCCTGAGCCTATGCTGCAGCTGAGCCTTCAACTCAACTTCGCACTGCTCTCTATGTAGTCTGCCCAGGTCCACTGCACCACTGGAGCCCTCTTGGAAAGGTGGAATGGAGCCCACAAGCAAACCTCTTGGCCTATGACCACCAGGGCTCATCAGCAGGAGCCTGGCCCCTCAAGCGCTTTCCTCTTGCCTTGTGCAAAAAAGAGCAGCCAGCGTGTGTCACCTTTCTGTGAGTGCCCCCTATGGAGGGGAATGACCAACAGGACACGTGCATGGGTATGTGTGAGTGGCACTGGCCTGACAGCAGGTCAGGAGGTGCTGTGCATGCACACCCACTCTGTGGCACACATGTTCCTGTGCCGTAGTCTGTGCCTGGCCATTTTCCTCTCCTGGCTCTAGGAATATCTGCAGTGGAGCACATGCGGCTTAAGAGCTCTACCCTTGCAGCACTATCTTTCGTGAGACACACAATGGTTACTCGGGCTGTGAGCACACATCACTACTATTTAACGATTTGAATTGATTTTAATAAACGCTTTAAGATGTTTGTGGCTGTAGCCAATGTTTGTAGATGTTTAAGATGTTTGTAAGATGTTTAAGATGTTTGTAGCTTGTGGCCAAGCTGTAGGCTCATAGTGGGAAGGACACGCTCCATGGCAGGGGGAAGCTGCCTTTCTACCTTGCCTGCAGAGTGAGAGGAGCTGCGAAGCAGCAGGTTTTGCCAGCAGCTGTCCCACCGTGCGCGGCTGTGGTGAGCGCTTTGTGCGGGGCTGCACGGAGGAGGCAATGCTGGCTAGGACGGAGACAAACCCCGACTTGCTGGGACACATGTTCCTGTTCTGTGGTCCATACTTTTCCAATCACAGAAAACGTCGGCTTTAACTTGTTCTTGTGTCTAGTCAAGAGGCTGCATCTGGTTTGAGCCGGGTTCAGTTGGTTCTTGTTTTTGCCAATTGGAACCTTTTGCTGCTTTGAGGGTGGTGCCAAGGGAACAAACTGGTGTTTCTGCAAGGTCAGGAGGGAAATGGCACCCAAGGAGGAAAGGCAAGCACATGGGCGGCTGTGATCGTATAGTGGTTAGTACTCTGCGTTGTGGCCGCAGCAACCTCGGTTCGAATCCGAGTCACAGCAAAGGTTTTGCGGAACTGCCATCCCACTCCTTAGGGACCCAGGAGCACCAGCTCTTCGCAGGGAGAAAGAGGATGTCCTTTGCTTCACAGGGAGCACATCACTTCCCTGCGGCCCCAGGCTTGACCTCTTTATTCCTCTTCTGTCCAGGCTGTAGGCTCATAGTGGGAGGACACGCTCCATGGCAGGGGGAAGCTGCCTTTCTACCTTGCCTGCAGAGTGAGAGGAGCTGCGAAGCAGCAGGTTTTGCCAGCAGCTGCCCCACCGTGCGCGGCTGTGGTGAGCTCTTTGTGAGGGGCTGCATGGAGGAGGCAATGCTGGCTAGGAAGGAGACAAACCCCGACTTGCTGGGACACATGTTCCTCTTCTGTGGTCCATACTTTGCCATTATTTTCTCCTGGGTTTGGGAATATCTACTTTGGAGTGTCGCTCCACCATAAAAGAACAGCAGCTAAAAGCTCAAGGCCAATTGCAATTTTATTTGGTTACAACCTCATATTTATAAGCAAACCACATGGTATATGTGTCTTACACGCGCTGCGATAACCAATCCAACCTCGCCTGAGCCTTGCCTAACTTCAAATATCCAATCACAGAAAAGGTCAGCTTTAACTTGTTCTTGTGTCTAGTCAAGAGGCTGCATCTGGTTTGAGCCGGCTCCAGGTGGTTTTTGTTTTTTGCCAATTGGAACCTTTTGCTGCTTTGCCCTTTTCCCTGTAGTGGCGCAAGGGGGCTTAACAGCTCTACCCTTCTTCTTTCCTGCAGCACCATCATTCATGAGACACACGATGGTTACTCAGGCTGTGAGCACACATCACTACTATTTAACCATTTGAGGAGATTTTAATAAATGCTTTAAGATGTTTGTGGCTTCAAGGGAGGCAGCTCAGCGTCATCGTTCCTGACTGCGCCATGGAGCTCACGTTTCTTCTGCGCAGCCAGCAAGTCCTGGTACTTCTCCCTTTGATCCCGCAGGGTCATCTGCTGCCCATGGCTAGGACATGAAAAAGGAACCGCTTGGCTGTAGGCATAGGGGAAGGGCACAGAAAGGCTGCAGGCTGTGGCCCCAACTCACATAGATTCACAGGGCAAGAGGGATGGGTGAGCAGGCTGGGTTAGACAAGGCTGGGGTGTCTGGCAGAAAAAGGGAGAGCCAAAAGCCTGCGGTGTCCTGTCATCTCTGGTAGCCACACAGGTCTGGGGACAGGTGGAAACTCAACCCCTGGGTGCCCAAGAACTGGCCCTGCGCTGGAACGTGCCAGGCCACAGGCCACAGCCTCCACAGGCCGTTGCACTGCCGCAAGGGCTGCCATGCAAAGCCCCCTTCCCTTGGGTGCTGCTGGGTGTGGAGGGAAGCCTGGCAGAGGGGAAGGGGAAGCAATTTACCAGAGGAAGTGCTTCTCTTCAGAATTCAGCGACCTATTCAACTCTACTCTGCGTTTCCACTTGTCCCAATGCAGCTGGTAAGTTTCTAGGAGCTGCAGGGTGTGGGTAGCTTGTACGGAGAGCTGCCTGCAAGAGCAGGGAAAAGCTGCTGCGCACACACTCCCAGTGGTACCCAGAGCCCGGGACTTGCCATGCACCTTGGGGCTGCCTGGCATCAGGCTGTCGCCCAGGTCATTCCCATGCCATGTAAATGGGGGGGATACCATTGGCCATACCCAGCCCCAGAGCTCAGTCTGGAGCTCCTCACAGCTCACACCGCTGCTGGGTCAAGATTTCCAGGCCGGGGCCAGGGCTGGTGCTCACTTACTCTTTGTGCAGCCGCGGCCTGCTCTGCGGCTTGCTGAGGATCTCCTCCGCTCTGCGCAGGCGGGCAGCCGTCCTCCCTTCTTCCCCAGGCGAGGGCACTGGCAGATGTGGCCTGTGTTGCTCGGGCAGGGAGCTAAGATGCTGCCACACCTGCATTGGCACCAGACGACATATTGGAGGCCGCTATGAACCACCCTCAGTTGCTGTCAACCCTCAGTGCAGGGCCTGTGCGTCCTCCAGCACACTTGGTATGGTGCAGGCTCAGCAGGGTCCATGAGAAGCACTGCGCCAGGCAGGCAGCCCGCAGGTATCATCCGGCCGGGCTGCTGCACTGCTCCCTACTGCCCCACTCTCTCTTGCTGATGTTGCTGGTGACAAGGTGAACGAGGGCAGGGAATGGCTATCCAGAGCTCTAGTGGGGTTCAGGCAGCCAGAGCACAGCACGGTGCTGTTGGCCATGATCGTATAGTGGTTAGTACTCTGCGTTGTGGCCGCAGCAACCTCGGTTCAAATCCGAGTCATGGCAAAGGTTTTGCAGAAGCCGCTGGGAGGAGAGGAGAGTTTCAAAAGACAAGGGAGGCATGTGCAGAGATGGGCCAGGGTGTCTGTTTCCAAAGATGCTGTGGCCTGGGAAGGAGGTACAAGCTCTTCTGCGCTGTCTGCTCCTACCATTCAAGGGGCTCATGCCTGAAATGATTTCCTGGTGTCTCATCATTGTGCAGGGGCTTCTCCTGGGGGGCTGCTGTGCCAGGCTCTGGGAAAGCATTCAAGACAAAGCTTGAATACTGAGGAATCCGCCTGCAAAGCAGGGAGCTTTTTAGATCCCCTTTCTCTTTTTTTAGATCCCCTCTCTCCCTGCTCCCCATTTTGCAAAAAGGGGACTCTCAGCCTCAGCCACCTCAAACCACCCTGCGAGCCCAGCCCAACAGCAACTGCCATCCCACCCCCCAGAGACCCAGGAGCACCAGCTCTTAAAAATATTCATTGGTTGCTGATGTGCTATTGCTTTCTCTGCCTGGCCGTGGAAGCAGCTTTAGGGGAGGGAACATGGTAAATCCTGATTCCTCTGAAGAGAATCTGCTTCCGGTTCCTGCTGTCAGGCCCAAGTGAGGCAAAAGGCTCAGCACTGCCCTCCTCTGTGGCCTGCATGAGGCATCTACAGCGTCCAAGACAGAAGCGCTGCTCAAGCTGCCAAGAGGCCTCCACCCTATGGCTCAGGGCTCTACCCCTTGGCACACAAGTGGTGGCAGGTCAGTGCTGCTAACAAGTGCAGCAGCAGAAGTGCAGACATCCAGAGCCACTCATTATGCAGAGGGGTAGTTTGCTAGGGAGAACTGCTGCGGGAGAAGCCAGTAGCCCGTTGCCCTCAGGAGTGGAGTGTCATGAGCTGGCCTGGCTGTGTGGCAGCTCCCGGGAGCACGTGTTGGTGCTCAGGGCCTTTCCTCCGCAGCGGGTCCCCGCTGTGGCTACCAAAAGCAGGTCGTCCCTGGGTGGGCTCGAACCACCAGCCTCCCGGTTAACGGCCGAGCGCGCTCCTCCATTGCGCCACAGAGACCCCAGCAGTGCTGCCTGCGAGGCCATCCCAGCCCCGGGAGCTGAGGGACAGGCAGTGCCTGTGATGTGTGGCCCTACCCCAAGAGGCAGGGAAAGGCCGAGCCAAAGCTGCAGCACGCTTCCCATGCTCCTGCATGCACACAGAGCAGTGCAGCTGTGGGCACGGACATGCACCATGTGCTGGACCTGGCTTGCACACGTGCCTTTATTCAGTCTCTTCCACCCTCCTGTTCCCGCATGCTCCTGTGTCCACAGAGAGCCAATGGGTGCAGCTGTGCTTCGAGGGCCTTTTCCAAGCAGCCCTGCTCGGCTCCTGCCACTTGAGACAGGACAGGGGCCGTGTACACAGCACTGCTGCTTTGCCAGGGGCTACTCAAGGCCCGGGCATTTGCTCCTCTCCCTCCGGCTACCCTTATGTGGCAAAAGATTTAAATGCTGCCCTAAGTTCAGACAGTTGTTCACCTTTTCTCTGAGTCCAGGAGGCCATCCTGACTCCAAGATTCCCTGGCCTGGCCTTTCAGGTTCACCCTGTCCTTGCTTACCGTTTTGCTCTTTTTCCCATCTCACAGGCACGTTGTCTGAACTTTGGCTTCTCAGCCCTGACACGGATGAACCGATGGACCCCAGCCATACGCGCAGCACTGTAGCATGCTAGCAGATGAAGCCATCTTTCCTCGCAGTCTCACCCTCTCTTGGTGCTGTGCCTCTTCCGACGCAGTCCTTCACTCCTGCAATTGCATCCCAAACCCCTTGTGTCCCTGCAGACAGCGGGGGGGGGGAATAGTTTGCTGTATTCCTTCAGCTGGCCCCGCTAAACCTTATCTGCACTCCCACAATCTCTCTCCTTTCCTCTCTTTTTTCCAGAGTTTCCTCTCTCCAACCCTGTCTCTTACACCACCTCCCCACCAGCCGTTTATCTGCTGTCCCAACAGGGTCAAGGCCAGTTTCCAGTCCTCTGTCTGAGCTCACGGGTGACCCAGTGGCTGGGTTATCCTTTACACTGGACTCTGCAATCAGTCCTGTAGCCAGGTGTTTTTCAGCCTCATTAATATGTTGCAGGAGGTCCTACTTCCTCCCAGTTTACAGCTCCAAGCTCACAACCTGCACTATGGGAGAGTCCACTGACCAACCCATACAGGCTTCCTCAGGATGTTCTCTCTTACAACAACAAATCCCTATCCACATGCTCATCTCTCCATGTGACCCGTCTGGCTTCCTGTAAGTGCCAAAAATCAACTCTGGAGGGGTTAGTACCTCCAGCAATCACTTCACCATCCGTAGGCTGATTCCACAATTGCATCTGGTCATCAGGACATTTTGGAGTATTAAAGGTTGCCATCAACACTGAGATACAGAGAGCAGGCTCCAGCCTACATGCTCTATGCTGGCCTCTGACTCCACTGGCCTAAAGCGAGGGAGGCTCTATGGTCTTCCAGCCGTGTTAGAGGATCAAATTGTTCATTATGAGCTCTGACAATATAGAAACTGTACAATGAGAAGAGCAGGCATGGCTGCAGGAGGGTTGTGTATACGCTCCCTGCCTCAGTTTTGTGTCCCAGTCCATGAGTATGGTGTGCAAACTAACAGCCACCTGCTTGGTCAACTCACACTTGACTAAGAAATTGATTTAAGTATTAATAACCTCTTTCTACAATAGAGTAATTAGTCATGATGAGTTCTTGAACAGTTAATAAGTATTTTACTGGAACCACAGGAGTTCAGAAGAGACCTTAAGTCTCCCAAGGGCATGATTTAAAAATTGTTTTCAGCTGACCTAAGTGTGAGCTGATCCTTTTGGAGCAGTCACTCAGAATGGCAAGACTTACTGGTTACAAATATGCTGACAAATTGTATGATGCCAGGAATGAGCAGTTGTATGATAACAGATCCAGCACTGTCATGGAGGACATGGACACGGAGTGAGTGCCAGGACCCAGCTGAGCTGTCAATTTCACACCTAACCACGTGGCTCCCAAGCACAACTATCTGGGGGAAAGCTGCCCTGTGCTCAGATCTGGGCACCAATTGGTCGCAAAGCCAATTGCGCTCTGCAAGTTCACACCTCACACACATCCTGATGCAGTCACAGACAGACACAGCAGCATGGATTTATTGAGAGCTTTGGCACAGCTCAGTGCAGCAGCAAAGGGACCTGCTGCCCAGATCCTGCCACAACACAAGGGTGGTGTTTCGCCAGGGCACTGCTTTCCCTTCCCAGCCCGCTGTCTCCTTCTCAGACAGCAAGCAGAGCACCTTCATCATCCCTTATACACTCACGTCCATTGTCAGTGGGGGCTGAAGGAACAGAGCAGAAACACAGTCATGAGTCCAAGACCTCCTGGAGCTCTCACCTGGCTCCCTCTCAGGCCACTGTCTCCCTGAGCCCAGGGCTTGGTGTGTCTAGGGTGAGTGAAGGGAAGAGACACCAACACTTGTTAGGGAGACTCCGTGTCACCTCCTTCCTTCCTGTGCCTCAAGCTCAGAGAATTGTCCAGACAGCTCTATCAGAGCCCAACAGATCTTAGGATATTCAGAACACAGGGCTCTCTGCATTCCTGAATAAAGTGGTCTTACTTGACATGTCCCAGAAGAAGAATCCTACCTGTTCTCCAATTGCGTACCCCATGTCCGTTTGCACCCAGCCAGGGTGGAGGGCTGCACAGAGGATCCTCTGATGCTCATCCATCTTGTTGAATGCTGTCTCCCGCCTTGTGCTTCCCTTGGGGAATTGTGCACAATCCCAGTGCAAGTGTGCATCTGTGCCATGCTGGAGTGAAGAGCAGCTACCTCATGCGAGATCATGCTGCAGAAGCTTCCTGAGTTGAACATTCCGTCTGCCAGGGCTGCAGGAAGGCTCTGATGCCCTGGGTTGTCTTCCTGCAAGAATAAGTGCCTTGGTCCAAGCCCTGTTCTGCACATCACCAATATGAGCCTGGTGCCATTACCTCAGCACCAGGGAAGACGGTACCACTACCAGGCTGACTGTGCTCTCCAATAGCTCAGAGGTACTGTGGCTTTCAAATGTAGTGAGCTGGGAGTAGGAACATTTTGCTCCTTGCCTCCCTTGAGATTTCCACACATTTCTGCAAAACTGATTGCCTCCCTGTTATAACCTGATGAACAAAACCTGTCAATGATTGACCTGAGAGATGTCTGCCAGGAAATAGCTTATATCCAGCAAGGCATCAAGGAGGAATATAATCCTACTCCCCTTCAGCACTTTGTGCTTTGACATTTTCATTATCATACCCATAGAAACACACGCACTGATTTCTTTCAAGGTTTCTTATTTCTGATCTTGATATTCACTTTCATTTCATTCATATGTGTGCAGTTTACCACAATAAATGTCTTGGCAGAGAAGCTTGGAGGTCAGTATCATGGGCCAGCCAGGACAGCTGTGGTTGCTGCAAGGACAAAGGGCAGAACTGCCATTTGACATGAGAAAGCAGATGACCGTCTGCACAGAGCCGCCTGCCCGGTTAAGTTATTGTTCAATAGAAACAGAGTTGATATAGGAAAAGTCAAGCTGAAGGACTGTGAGCTTTAGTGGGTCAAAGGAAAGGACAGAAAAGCCAACAGAAAGAGTAGTGAAACGGGTAAGGAACTCCTGGTGTTTGAAAGGTGTGCATGGACATGACAAGCCCCTGTGAAGACATTAAAAATCAAAGCTGTTAACAAAATCAAGCTGTATCTCTAATCTTGATTTGCTGTCTAACTTGTTGATTCTATTTACATATTGCATCAGAGCTCCTATTACACTGAGCATAACATGTAACAGTGCCTCTCCTTTTGTAGTTTACCTGATTCAGATGAATTATGATTATCCGTGGCAAAAACTTAAGAGCAATTCAGTTACCTTTGCCTCTCTGAATAGTTTCTGAGTTGACAGAGACAGCGGCCTGTCTCTGACCCTGTCTGAGTCTGCAAACCTCCCTGTGTTCTCCTGTCTCCAAGCTGGGGAAGAAATACATTTAGGTCAGTCACAGATGTTGTGGACTTTTCTCATCTGGTATAATTGTCTTGTGATGCCAAGACTGTCTCCAAACCTGGACTGGTGTGGATAGATGAAAGGAAGACCCGTGCAAGTCACTGCTCAAGTGTGCTTTCTTTCACCTGCTTTCTTTGCAGTGTAGTAGTGGGATCATTGCACTGTTGGCTAGATTTAGACCATAAAGCATCAAAACACAGCTCACAGTCATAGGGAAATGGAGACATCCAGAGTGTCTGGGAACATATCTGCTTTTCCAGAACTCTGCAGACTTTCAAATACCTGGTGACAGGATGTAAGGGGTAATTTAGCTGTGTAAGGTGCTCCAGGAGATGCTTGGCTTGCCTGGATTTATAATTCACAGATGGGACTGGTCTCACTTTGAGGTTATCTCTCAGAATTTGAACACAGCTCCCACTCCTACCAGAAGACCAAGCCATGCCCAAATTCCATGTGGGCTCCACATTTTCCATTTGTCACATGTGGCAGCAATGGATTCTGCACAGAAGCCTCCCAGAGCTGCTGCCTCCCGAAGGTGCCCATTTTGATGCCCTGATAACTATCCCAGCAGTAAGAGCAGAGCTGGGTGCCATGACACAAGGTCCTGAGGGGGGCACTAGAGGTTTGGTTATGACTTAGAAAACCGTGCACGGGTATTTGCTGGATCTCTGCAACCGTTTCTCCCCAGCAGACTGCTCAGCAGCCCAAAAACAGTGCTAGAAAGTGGGAAGAAGCATGACAGAGGACAGCAGTCATCACAATCTCTCCCATTCTGCACCCACACCTGGAATACTGCATGTTGCACTGGCTTCCTGCTCTCAAAAGGACAGAGCAGAATGAGAGAGGTACTCGTGAAAGGGGTAGAATGGGTCTTTGATTAGCAGATATACAGAATGACCTCTGGAAAGGAAAGTGATGATCTATATCTCCTCTTCTTGGGAAAAAGGTAGAGAAGTGGACATTCATATCATTTTTGCCAAATTATGCCACTTATAGGAAGGAGAGGTAGGAAACACTGAGCCCTCTTCTCAGAATGCTGTTGTGTGTGTATATCCTGGGAAAGAGTTCAGGCAAATAAGTCACAGCAACCCAGAAGCAACTAACCTTCACGCAGACCAAAACTACATGGCCATAGATAGAAAAGAAAAAGACTGGATAAAAATGAGAGAAAGCCCTTCTTCCTCAATCTCCCCAATGTTCAGAAAATACCTCTGCTTAGAATCATAGAATCATAATGGTTGGAGAAGATCTTTGAGATCTTCAAGTGCAACCGTAAGCTCCTCAACACCATAAATGTTAAACCATGTCCCTAAGCGCCTCATCTACACATTTCTTGAACACTGCCAGGGATAGTGACTCCATCACTTCCCTGGGCGGCCTGTTCCAGTGCTTGACTATTCTTTCCATGTAGACATTTTTCCTGTCATCTAACCTGAACCTTCCCTGGCACAACCAGAGGCCATTTCTTCTTATCCTGTTGGTAGTTATTCTGGAGAAGAGATCAAGCCCTTCCTCACTACAACCTCCTTTCAGGTAGTTGTAGAGAGCAATAAAGTCTCCGCTAGCCTCCTCCAGACTAAGTAACCCCACCTCCCTCATCCACTCTTCATAACGTCTGTGCTCCAGCACCTTCATTCCACCAGCTTCATTCCTCTTCCTTGGACACACTGTAGCACCTCAATGTCCGTCTTGTGGTGAGGGGCCCAAAACTGAACACAGTATTTGAGGTGCAACTTCACAAGCTCCGAGTACAGGGGGCCAATCACTTCCCTAGTCCTACTGGCTACACTATTCCTGATACAGGCCAGGATGGTGTTGGCCTTCTTGGCCAGCTGGACACACTGTTGCCTCATGTTCAGACAGCTGTCGACCAACAGCCCCAGATCCTTTTCTGTCACACAGCTCTCCAGCCACTCTGCCCAAAGTCTGTAGCCCTGCATGGAGTTGTTGTGACCAAAGCGCAGGACCCAACACTTGGCCTTGTTGAACCTCATACAGTTGGTTTCAGCCTATCAATCCAGCCTGTCCATATCCCTCTGAAAAGCTTTCCTACTCTCCAGTCTCTGTTCTCCCTCGGAAGGGAGTTGCCCTCAGCAACTACCTTTCTTTTTGTGGAGGCAATCTTGCATCCCAAGGCAAGAATCATAGAATCATTAATGTTGGAAAGGACCTTTAGAGATCATCTAGTCCAACCCCGCTGTACACGCAGGGTCACCTAGAGCACGTGGCATGTGCAGGATTGTGTCCAAGCGGGTTTGGAAGATATCCAGAGAAGGAAATTCCATAACCTCTCTTGGCAGCCTGTTCCAGTGCTCTGTCACTCTCACTGTTAGGAAATTTTTCCTTATGTTCCTGTGTAACGTTTGGTGCTTCTGTTTGTGGCCATTTCCTTTTGTCCTATCGCTGGCCACCACTCAAAAGAGGCTGGCCTCATCCTCCTCACTCCCTCACTTAAGGTATTTATATACACTGATTAGATCCCCTCTCAGCCTTCTCTTCTTCAGGCTGAACAGGCCCAGCTCTCTCAGTCTCTCCTCATAGGGCAGATGTTCCAGGCTCCCTGATCATCCTCGTAACCCTGCACTGGACTCTCTCCAGTAGTTCCCCAGTAGTCCCACAAGCATGGGCTTGACTGCCTTGCCCTAGAAAACCCCCTAGATGGACCTTGGTCTGTACCCTCATTTGGCTGTCCTTTGAGCTCCAGGGCCTCATACCTATTGTGTATGGACACCTGGGGAGGTGAGATGGGCTGGGATGGAATTCTTCTGCCACACCAAGCAGGGACGTGTTTCCATTCCTCATTCCTTAATTCTACCCTGTCTGCCCTACAGCAAGAAGGTAGGGGATCCTCAGGTGGATTTGGAGTATTCCCCCAGTGCAATCTTGAGCTGACTGCAGGGTGTGGCTCCACCAATCTATCACTTTCTCATACTCTCTGATGGGTCATAGTCTTTCTACCTCCTTCAGTGATGCCCCCAAGCCAAGAAGTTCAACTGCTTGTTCAGACCTAATGCAGCTGTTGTCTCTGCTACCCACTGCTGACACTGAGAGGCTGAGACACTCCACACAGCCAGAGCCCTGGATCGCTGCATATGGGGGGCACATCTCAGTCTGCTTCCCCACGATCTTCCTGGTGCTGACTTGGTCTGCCGAGTAGACACCATGGCTTTGGCTGATTCCTCACTGAGGTGACTGACAGAGGGGAGAGCTCTCCTGAGCTGGGAGCAGCACTCCTGTCTCCCTACATGCGCCAACTGCCACACTAACTAATTAGTGGCTGTGCTAACTAAGGGCAGCGCCATGCCATGCTTGCCCTCCCTGCTCGCCCCACCTCTGGCCGCTCGCACTCCTTGGGGGCCGCTCTTGTACGCACAGGGCTAGGGCTGCATTCCCTACTGGCGCCACCCGTGCTGCCTCAGAGGCGCCTCTCGTGAGGGAGTCACGCTGCCCATTCGGTGGCACTGGGGCTGCCTCGCGCTCCCTGCGCTTTCCCGCTTTGCGACCATGGCTGCGGTTTTGCTTCCCAGGCAAAGTCCCCCGGCATGAGTATCCATTCCAGAGCCCTTCCCTTCAAGATCTCTTGAAATCTTTCATGCATCACAATGTATCTTTCTGCAGTCTGACCGCATGACAGACAGCCGGAGAACTACATGTCCCCGAGGAGGTGGTACCAACCTTGGAATTAATGAACAAAATTGTTTCCTCATTAATGAACCTTCAGATGGTTCTCCAGTTTTTCCAGTTCCAACTACATCCTCATGTTTATTTGTGTACTGTCTACATTGTAACAGAAATCTGCAGGGCTTAGACCCCAAACAGGCATAATGCTTTAAAGTGTGTGTGTGTGTGTATGAACGCATGAGCATAGGTGGTTGCTGAGAGAAGAGAGAAAATTCCTCTCCTGTAACACTGCTCTTATTTCTAGAAGATTCATGAGAGATAAGGGAAAATGGAGATTTTGGGGGTTAGACACTCTGCACTCAAGGATAAAACCAGGGGCACCACCTTAGCAGGAAGATAGCCAGGTTCCTGACAGCAGAGCAGATAGGAAATGCAGACCAAATCATCTCCACAGGCTGTAGAAATAAACTTTGAGGAATTGTATCAAACGATTGGAAAGAATCTAAAACTAACTTTAAAAGTTAATAAAAGAAGCAGCACAGACTGTGCTACTTGTTGCTTAGAGACTGGGGTTTACTGAGGACATTGGCGCAGCTCAGTGCAGCAACAGAGGGACCTGCTGCCTGGATCCTGGCACAACACAGGGCTGGTGTTTCACCAGGGCACTACTTTCCCTTCCCAGTTCAGGAAAGTCCCGGTGTCCTTCTCAGACAGCGAGCAGAGCACCTTCAGCATCCCTTGTACGCTCACGTCCATTGTCAATGGGGGCTGCAGGGACAGAGCAGAAACACAGTCATGAGTCCAAGACCTCCTGAAGCTCTCACCTGGCTCCCTCTCAGGCCACTGTCTCCTTGGACCGGGAGCTTGGGGTCTCTAGGATGAGTGAAGGGAGGAGACACCAACACTTCTCAGGAAGACTCCCTGTCTGTCACCTCCTTCCCTCCTGTGCCTCAAGCTCAGGGAATTGTCCAGACAGCTCCATCAGAGCCCACCAGGTCTCAGGATTTTTGGGACGCAGGAGTCTCTGCATTCCTGAACAAATAGCATCCTCTGGACCCGCCCCATCAAAAAAAATAAACCCTACCTTAAGTCCCGAACTGGTCCCCATGTCCGTTTGCACCCAGCCAGGGTGGAGGGCAGCACAGAGGATGCCGTGTTCCCGGTAGCCCAAGGACTGGCACTTGGTGAGCATGTTCAGAGCAGCCTGCAGGGAGATACCCTTAGGATCATAGTGAGGAGGAAAAACAGCCCCCTCCCAAAGGGAAGATGCACAGACGCCAAGGCGGGGGCAGAGCAGGGCAGGCGAGGAGAGCTCCCGGGACACACAGGGCTCCCACAGTCTCCAAGCACAGACACCCAGCGCAGCTGGAGGCTGGTCCCTGCACAGGTCTCAGAGAATGAGTCTGGGACCTGGCCTAGAGCATCTGCGGGCAGGGACAGGAAAGGGCCGAGCGTCATAGTGGGAGAGAAAGAGGCCGCCAAGAACTGGTGCAAGTGGAGAGAAGTGGAGGGAGGGAAGGAGGAGAGTCACAAGAGGGCTTGGAGGTGTTTTGGAGAGAAAATATGTGGAGGTTCATGTCTAGCATAGCGTGGCAGTACCTTGCTGCAGCGATAGGAGATAATTTGCCCCAAATCCCATAAATACACTTCCTCAATGGAGCCGGCAGAGCTGGACATGTTGATGATGGCTGCCCTGCTGCAGCTCAGTTCAGAAGTTGGGCTTCCCTGGGCAGCCTTCTTCAGCAAGGGCAGGAACGCCTGCAAGGAGACGGAAGAAGGGCCTGTGTGCGTGTGGGTCAGAAGAGGACCTGGTGCTTCCACCTTGCATGACACGAGCACCAAGTTGGTGAGCAGATTGCTGCTCTCACAGAAGCAGAAGACGAGATTTGTCCTCCTGGGCACTGACCCATGGTTCCTTGCAATGCCCAGCTGAGCTGGAGAATGCCACGACAAGAGCCCCTTGGGCAGCAGGCCAGAGAGCAGGCCCTTCCCTTCAGAGTTTCCCATCTGGCTGCAATGTCCCAGCTGGGGAGCTGGTGCTGAGAAGAAGGGATGATCCCCTAGGGCTGAGTTGTCAAGCCACAGCTCAGGGTCCTCACCTGGCTCACCAGCAGGGGCCCAATCGTGTTGCTGTCATACACTGCAGACATTTCTTCCCGCGTCTCGGTATCAAGTGAATTCCACTTCACAATTCCAGCATTGTTGATGAGGAGGTTGAGCCCAGAGCCCTTCAGGTGCTCTGTGACGCTGGCTGCAGCCGCCTGGATGCTGGTGGGGTCAGTGACTTCTACAGAGCCAACACAGGGGGAGGTTAGTGCCCCATTTCCCTCTGTAACTCCCGTCACTACCAATGACTGGGGAGAGGAGCCCTGCCTGCCCCCAACCTTGGTGCACAGCCAGGAGCACCTACCAAGTTGGATGATGACCAGGCTGGGGTGCTTGGAGGCCAAATGCTGCAACTCCTGCAAGAGAGGGGCAACAGAGAGGCAGGGACACATGTGCAGAGGGCTCTCTCAGCCTGCCCCATGCACAGCCCCTGGCACTGCCGCTCTGCCCCTGCACTCCCCCTGCCCGGCGCCCTCCCTGCATGTCCTGCTCCAGTTGGGCAGGGCTCTGCATCTCCCGCACGCACCATGTGCCACTGCTTCACCCGCTGCCCCCCTCCTGCAGAGAGCAGCCCTTCCCTGTAGCCTTGAGCAGATGGGTGCTGTGCCAGGAGCTCCCTTGCTGTCCTTGAGGAGCCCTGGACACTCCGCACACCCCATGCACAGCTCGTCCCATGGCCGTGCTAGCCCGGCTGCCCTGCGACGGTGCCCTGCGACGGTGCCAAGACGATGCCCTGGCAGCGCCTGCTGCCCTGCACTTCCACCCCCTGCAAAGACAGCTCTGAGGAGCCTCACCTGTGCTTTCTCTCCCTTGGGGTCCCGGCAGGCTGCAAATACCCTCTCGGGAGGGTTTTGAAATTGCAGGAAATGTTTGACCAGTCCCAGGCCAATCCCTCGATTGGCCCCAGTCACCAGAACGGAGCGGACATGAAGCTCTGCCATGCTGCTCCTCCTGCCTCTGCTCTTCCTTGCATACTCCACTCAGTTCCCGATGCTACTTATACCCTGTTCAGCTGCCACCCCACCCACTTAGTGGTTGCACAAGCCTTTGGGTGTAGGCACAGTCTTTCCAGCTCTTCAAACTTTCTATGTCACAGGTCCTGGCTGGGAGCCACTCCTAGTCACTGCAAAGGGTAAAAATTACTTGACTTGAGCTGCTTCTAGAGTACCCTGTGAAGCAGGAGCCATCAGCCAGTCTGCCCAGAAGAAGCTGTGCTGAAGGGGGAGGCAGTGAGCCGGCTGTGGAAGGGACACAGGATGCTTCATGGCTCTGCTGGGCTGTGGTGGGCAGAGTCTGCACATCAACCCTTTGCTGTTCAGACACTGCATCCAGTTGGATGCTGCCTCACCATGCACTAAGCTAAGCAACTACTCCAAGAACTTACGTCCACAAGAATCATGCTGGGGTCATCACTGTTGTCATGAGCTCAACTCCCTCCTTTCCTTTTAACCTACTCAATTATTTTATTGTGATTCCTTACTCTTTTATGTGTGACTGTTGTCATGCTTGTTGGGAGCAGGATAAAACTGGACCTTTTGCCTAACAGAATTAGCTTGGTCTGACACAACTGGCACTGGAGGCTGTTTCGTCTCATTCTCATGCCCGAGACCTAAATATGGTCATGGTCAACGAATCAATTCTCATAGCAGGCTGCTGCCTGTGAATTCAGTACCTCTTTGTTCCCTCCACAGAATGGCTCCTCAGACTCTGGAATGAGTCAGAGTGATAGGGAGCAATGCCATGGGCTGCCCTCTTCTTTGCTCACCGTAAGGACCACAGAGGCAGCTCAGCCCAGCTCTACCCGTGTTTCACTCCTCCCCAGCTGGAGGCCCTGCCTGCTGCAAGCTGGCTGTGCTGGCACTCTCTTTCCCTGGGAAACACTGGAACCAAGGGAACCTGGCCTGTCCATGGTGGATCTTCCCCATCCACTGCCCTTCTGCCTACGATGTCTGACCATCTCCCTATCAGTGGTCTGGGTCAGGGATGTTCAGGACCATTCTGAAACTCAGGGTTTGTCATTATTAACAGAGCACTGGTGTTTTTGTGCCAGGAATTCCTGCCTCTCTTGGCGAAGGTGGCAAATGACTAGGGAAGGAGGGGCCAAAATGCAGCAGGGCTGTGATCTTCAGTGTGTTCACCAAAATGAGCTCCATCAGGTTGTACCTTCGGTTGCTTGATTCCCCCCATTGTACCACATCATGTCAGCAACCAGAGGAGGTGCCAAAAGATGTGCAGGGCTGCTCTGCTGTCCCAGGCACAGCGCCCATGGAGCAGAGCCCGTGGGACCTCCACGCACCCCTGCCCCAGGACATCCAGCCTCTGCCTGGTCCTCCCAGTGCAAGCACCAAGGCTGCCAGCCTGGCATTGGCAGCATCTGGGAGGGAGCCCTTTGGGCCAGTGCTTTCCCCCAGGATAAAGTGCCACTTCCCAGCCCCACACGCAGCTCCCAGCTTGCAAATCCCTCCGCTCCCACCTCCGTGCACCCCAGCATCCATCCCCTGCCCTGAGTGGTGCTGGTCAGGGATGCCTCTTCCAGGCTGCACAGAACATGGTGACAAGGTGCATGGCTGCGGAGCTCCAAGGCAAGGGGATCTTGTGCACGGCCATCCATCCTGGCTGGGTGAAGACTGACATGGGAACAGAGGAGGTACCATGCTGTGCAGGGACGGGGCAGCAGGAATGGGTCCTGCTCCTTGCTCTAAGCCCACCTTGCAGTGGCACTTACATCCTTAAGCCCTAAGGACAGATCTGAGATTTGCATCTCTACGCATGCAGAGGTGGAGGGTCTGGAGCAGCTCAGATGGGGCAAGGAGGGGACCACAGGCTGTGGCAGTCCTGCTGACATGGGATCTAGGAAGGAATAGATGGGAGGGAAGTGGGGAAAATGACAAAGGGCACCCAGAGACCCAACATTAGCTGGATCATCTCAGGGGCATCCAGCACAAAGGCCTCTAGCTGTGGCCAAGGCTGCAGTAAGTGTCCTCCTGCCAGCAGGCTGTGACAGACAGGTAGTTGCAGAGCACACCTGATTTCTGATATGTGTCAGAAGAGCATCATGATAGCCTGAGGATGTGTCGGGAAAGTAGGTGTGCTGGCCTAAGGGACAAGAACCATGAAGATGAGACTCTGGGATAGATGTGCTATTGCAAGAGGTGAGCAGCTCCCAGCAGGCCTCTGCTGTGGAACATGGGGAATTGTCACAGGTGTGCCTCTGTAACGGGTATGTCACCACTGTAGAAATCCACATGATAGATGAGACACCATGCCTTATCTGCTACTGCACGCTATATCCTACCCTTGCAGATGGGTTTCAGGACACACATGACACCATGACTGATGTGCTGTCCTTGACAGAAGAGTTGCAGCTGTGACTATGGGCCACTGGCTGTGCCTCGGCAGCAGATGTGATATCACCATGAGGGAGTAGCCCCACAGAGGCTGTTGTGTGATGCCACCAGCTGCCAGTTTATTCTCCTGGGCCAGAGCCGGCAGCAACCAGACAGCAAGCTGTGGTGAGCCAGGGGCACAGATATTCAGCCCCTGTCCCACTCAGCAGAGCGGTAAGGGATGGAAAAATAGAGAAAGGCTCCCATGACCACCCTTCCCTGCTACAGCTAGCAGTGCTTCAGGCCTTGCATTTGGGAGCTCCCTCACAGGATGGTAGCATCTAGCTGAGCCTGGAGCACAACTTCCCACACATTGCCCCTTGGCTGCATGAGGACCTCACATCCCACCTAAGACCAGGAGTTCCCTGTGGGCTCTAGCCCCAAGGCAAAGTGTGCAAGATGGGGGAAACAGGTTGCTGTAGCCCTTTGGCAGTCTTGTGTGGGGAGAGGGCCTGTGAGTTCCCATGACCCTTACATCCACTGAGGACACAGTGGTGTCTACGTGACCGCTGAGCACAGCTACCTGGGGGAAACCCCACCCTATGGCAGCTCAGGGTGTTCACCAGGGATGTGCTGCCTTCCCTGAGCACCTATCTGGCCCCAAAGCCCTGAGGTGACCCAGCTGCTCAGACACAGGCAGCAGCTTCGGGCACCTGCCCCTGGCTAATTTACTTCCTAAAGAGCCAGTTATGCTCCCTCAGGACCCACAGGCCATCACTTATGGGGATGCCCAAGCAGAGAGGTGAGTTAGGAGAGATGACCTGTTGGCACTGCTCAACACAATGATCTGCAGTCCATCCGGGAAAAGGGCTGCACTTCACCAGTTCACACCTCACACACATCCCGATGCAGTCACAGATGGACACAGCAGCATGGATTTATTGAAAACACTGGCACAACTCAGTGCAGCAACAGAGGGACCTGCTGCCAGGATCCTGGCACAACACAGGGCTGGTGTTTCACCAGGGCACTACTTTCCCTTCCCAGTTCAGGAAAGTCCCGGTGTCCTTCTCAGACAGCGAGCAGAGCACCTTCAGCATCCCTTGTATGCTCACGTCCATTGTCACTGGGGGCTGCAGGGACAGAGCAGAAACACAGTCATGAGTCCAAGACCTCCTGGAGCTCTCACCTGGCTCCCTCTCAGGCCACTGTCTCCTTGGACCGGGAGCTTGGGGTCTCTAGGATGAGTGAAGGGAGGAGACACCAACACTTCTCAGGAAGACTCCCTGTCTGTCACCTCCTTCCCTCCTGTGCCTCAGGCTCAGGAAATTGTCCAGACAGCTCCATCAGAGCCCACCAGGTCTCAGGATTTTTGGGGCGCAGGAGTCTCTGCATTCCTGAACAAATAGCATCCTCTGGACCCGCCCCATCAAAAAAAATAAACCCTACCTTAAGTCCCGAACTGGTCCCCATGTCCGTTTGCACCCAGCCAGGGTGGAGGGCAGCACAGAGGATGCCGTGTTCCCGGTAGCCCAAGGACTGGCACTTGGTGAGCATGTTCAGAGCAGCCTGCAGGGAGATACCCTTAGGATCATAGTGAGGAGGAAAAACAGCCCCCTCCCAAAGGGAAGATGCGCAGACGCCAAGGCGGGGGCAGAGCAGGGCAGGCGAGGAGAGCTCCCGGGACACACAGGGCTCTCACAGTCTCCAAGCACAGACACCCAGCGCAGCTGGAGGCTGGTCCCTGCACAGGTCTCAGAGAATGAGTCTGGGACCTGGCCTAGAGCATCTGCGGGCAGGGACAGGAAAGGGCCGAGCGTCATAGTGGGAGAGAAAGAGGCCGCCAAGAACTGGTGCAAGTGGAGAGAAGTGGAGGGAGGGAAGGAGGAGAGTCACAAGAGGGCTTGGAGGTGTTTTGGAGAGAAAATATGTGGAGGTTCACGTCTAGCATAGCGTGGCAGTACCTTGCTGCAGCGGTATGCAATACATTGCCCCAAATCCCATAAATACACTTCCTCAACGGAGCCGGCAGAGCTGGACATGTTGATGATGGCTGCCCTGCTGCAGCTCAGTTCAGAAGTTGGGCTTCCCTGGGCAGCCTTCTTCAGCAAGGGCAGAAACGCCTGCAAGGAGACGGAAGAAGGGCCTGTGTGCGTGTGGGTCAGAAGAGGACCTGGTGCTTCCACCTTGCATGACACAAGACACAAGCACCAAGTCGGTGAGCAGATTGCTGCTCTCACAGAAGCAGAAGACGAGATTTGTCCTCCTGGGCACTGACCCATGGTTCCTTGCAATGCCCAGCTGAGCTGGAGAATGCCACGACAAGAGCCCCTTGGGCAGCAGGCCAGAGAGCAGGCCCTTCCCTTCAGAGTTTCCCATCTGGCTGCAATGTCCCAGCTGGGGAGCTGGTGCTGAGAAGAAGGGATGATCCCCTAGGGCTGAGTTGTCAAGCCACAGCTCAGGGTCCTCACCTGGCTCACCAGCAGGGGCCCAATCGTGTTGGTGGCATACACTTCGGACATGTACTGTGATGTCTCCGTATCTAAAAATGTCAATTTTGCAATTCCAGCGTTGTTGATGAGGAGGTTGAGCCCAGAGCCCTTCAGGTGCTCTGTGACGCTGGCTGCAGCCGCCTGGATGCTGGCGGGGTCGGTGACTTCTACAGAGCCAACACAGGGGGAGGTTAGTGCCCCATTTCCCTCTGTAACTCCCACCACCATCAATAATGGGACAAGAGCCCCGTCTGCCTCAACCTTGGTGCACAGCCAGGAGCACCTACCAAGTTGGATGATGACCAGGCTGGGGTGCTTAGAGGCCAAATGCTGCAACTCCTACAAGAGAGGGGCAACAGAGAGGCAGGGACACATGTGCAGAGGGCTCTCTCAGCCTGCCCCATGCACAGCCCCTGGCACTGCCGCTCTGCCCCTGCACTCCCCCTGCCCGGCGCCCTCCCTGCATGTCCTGCTCCAGTCGGGCAGGGCTCTGCGTCTCCCGCACGCACCATGTGCCACTGCTTCATCCGCTGCCTCCCTCCTGCAGAGAGCAGCCCTTCCCTGTAGCCCTTGAGGAGACGGGTTCTGTGCCAGGAGCTCCCTTGCTGTCCTCGAGGAGCCCTGGACACTCCGCACACCCCATGCACAGCTCGTCCCATGGCCGTGCTAGCCCGGCTGCCCTGCGACAGTGCCCTGACGGTGCCAAGACGATGCCCTGGCAGCGCCTGCTGCCCTGCACTTCCACCCCCTGCAAAGACAGCTCTGAGGAGCCTCACCTGTGCTTTCTCTCCCTTGGGGTCCCGGCAGGCTGCAAAGATCCTCTCGGGAGGGTTTCGAAACTGCAGGAAATGTTTGACCAGTCCCAGGCCAATCCCTCGATTGGCCCCGGTCACCAGAACGGAGCGGACATGAAGCTCTGCCATGCTGCTCCTCCTGCCTCTGCTCTTCCTTGCATACTCCACTCAGTTCCCGATGCTACTTATACCCTGTTCAGCAGTCACCCCACCCACTTAGTGCTTGTACAAAGTCTCACATGGAGGTGCAGTCTCTCTAGGACCCAGGCCCTCGCTGGGAGCCACCCCTCGTCACTGCAAAGGGCAAAAGTCACTTGGCTTGAGTTGCCTCTAGAGTGGCCCCGTGAAGCAGGAGCCGATCAGCCAATCTGCCCAGGAGAAGCTGTGCTGAGGGAAGGAGCAGTGGGCGGGCTGTGGGAGGGACGCAGGGTGCCTCCTGGCCCTGCTGGGCTTGACACTTTCACGGGTTTTCTGCATGTTCCCATATAACACTAGTGGCAGGCTGAACCCATTCCCCTTCATCTGCCTTCCAGAGACTCTCCAATGGAGCTGCACAAGGCTACTCTGCTCTCCCTCATCTTCCAAGTAAATTTGCCATCCCTCATCATCCCATCAAAGACCTGCCGAGCAAACCACCAGCTTTGCCTGCTTGCAGAAGGAAGTGGACCTGCAGAGTCCGCACATCACCACTCTGCTGCTCAGACTCTCCATCTTGTTGAATGCTGCCTCCTCCCTTGACCTTTCCCATGGGAACTGTGGCACACATTCCCATTGTGCACATGCTTCTGTGCCATGCTGGAGTGTAGAGCAGCTTCTCCATGCGAGATCATGCTGCAGAAGCTTCCTGAGTGAAGCATTCCTTCTGCCAGGGCTGCAAGAAGACTCAGATGCTCTGGGTTTTTTTTTTTTTTTCCTGCTAGGAAAAGTGCAGTCCATATCTGTTTTCTAGCCGTATTCAACCACACCTCCTACATTATCAGTTGCTGAATGGTCTGTTTGTGTTCACACCCATCTTGACAAAGGACCATTACAGTGTTGCGCACCCAATTATATTTCTCTTTTTTTTCCTGTTGAATGGGTGCATGACAGAACTATCTTTAGTAAATTTAATCTACTGTGTAATAACAAATGTGTTGGCATTTATGCTGTTTATTCGCTCCATTAAGTATTCGGGTCATTTTGAGGCCACGCCAGCACAAAACATTAACTTGCTGAAGCATTCATAGATGGAAACGATTGAAGAGCTAATCAGGTGGTGGGACATACCCAGCCCTGTCACTACCTGTATCAGGAAGCTGGGCAAGTCAAGTCCACCCTCTGTGATTCATTTTCTCATCCGTGAAGAAGACTAATGACAACCCATTGTGAGGGGATTTGTCAGTGAAAAAATACTGAGTATGAGGTTTCTCTTATTTTCATCCACTTGTTTGCTCTACTTGTCATCTTCCTACCTGAGCTTTCCCTGCTTCAGAAACATGAGAAAAGAAAGCCTTTGAAAGGTACTGTTAGAGCACCCTGCGCCACAAAGTCAGACAAATGGGACCTGAGGGACACAGCAAGGCTGCAGATGCAGGGGCCTACCCTACAGGGCACAAGCCCACAGCATCCAAGCAAGGAGGACAGAGCGGAGCGAGTGGCAGGAATGGCAGCCAGGCACAGCCATGGAGTTGCCAGCTGAGTCCAAAGTGCTGAGGCTCATCTGAGTTCAGAAGTGCAGTCATCAAGGGTAGAGAAGTGCAGGGCCATGCCTGGGCATGACGGCAACATAGCTTAAGCAACAAGCAAGGTGAGAGTTGAGTTTAAATGCAGCTCTCACGCGAAGTGGGGAGGTCCTACTGAGGCTTCTCATGACCCTCTTTCATAAACTTACTATTTATGAAAGTTTTCATAAACTGCCTGACCCCAGTTTACAGATGGACTGTATCAGAGCTAGTCTTGAGCCCTGGCACCCAAACCCTTGGCAGGAAAGAAAGAGTGCTCAGGACTCTGAGATAGCAAACGATGTCTTAACAAGGGAAGAAACCAAGGCGGAGGCAGGATTCTGAGGGGCTCTGCCCTATGCATTGTGCTGCTGTTTGCCCCAAACATCATCTAATAATCACCTGATCAGACATGAAGGTGACCAGAGAAAGAGAGACTTTTGGTTGGCTCAGGAGTGTGTGCTCAGTCTCACTGCAGTCCAGGTGCAGGTGAGCACCTGGTGAGGATTAATGGTTTGTTTACATTAGTTGCAAGAGGTATAAAAAGAGCTGGCAGGTGACTCTTCCCTAAGTATCTGCAATGAGCCAGAAGTTGCATGTGCTTTTTCAGGTCAGATTTTAGGATAGTGGGGTGACTACAATGTCTTTAGACCTCTTGGTGGATCTTATGCGGAACGATGAGCATTTTTGGCTATGTCATACAATGTATGAAGCTGCTTCTTTCCTTCCAAGCCTGTGGAAGGTTCTCTGGTCCAGACTCCTGAGGTCTGAGTCCCAAAGTTCCTGAGCCAGGGCTTTCTTGTAAGCAGTGCATGATCATTTCATGCAAGTTGGTTAAACTGTATTCAGGACATTATAATGATCTAGGCCTTTGAAATAAAACTGTAAAATTAGAGAAGTGGTTAAAGCTGTTGGGTTTCAATCCAAAGATCTGATGTGCTACAGTTGTCTTCAATTTAGATTTTGTGGGTTGCATGTTACTTCTTTATGCTTATGAAAAAATCAGGCTTCAAAGTTTTCTTTCTCACAATGTCATTGATGAAAGATGGACTTGTGTTGCCTGTCTTCTCAACTTTTTGACCTGAAATACTTGGGATTTTATTTTCCTCTATAGCACCCTGTGTTGCCACCAAGGAAATCACTAACAACAGAAAAGTTTGTGTTAGCTTAAAGGTCAAGTTGTAATGTTAATACTTATGAACATCCCTATATGAGGTTACATTTCTTTGGGCTTCTATATTTCCTGGCTACAGACTGGTGGAGGAGAAAACTAGAATGAAGATAAAAGTACAAGTAGCTTTTTCAAGAGACACTTGAAATTAAAATACATAAAGTAGTAAAGATTTGTATAAAATCATGGGTTGGGCTATCTTGTCAGTAAGCTAACTCTGTGTTCTTTAGAAACTCAACCTCTTCAGAAATTTATATTTCACAAAGGACATTTCTACCGAAACCTTACTTAACTTAGATGCTAAAGGTTGAGATTTAATTCAGTGGTGCGCTTCATTCACTTAGTACACAGGACTTCAGACTACTGGCCTAACTTGTTAATGATTTATATGTGACGTTTATGACTTTTGAGAGAACCAAACAAAGCCTTTTAAAGAACTGGGAACTTTTCTCAACACCAAATCTGGAATTGCATATGTAAAAGACATTTTTCCTACTGCACTGGGACTCTGAGGGTTAAGAGATAATGAGTAATGGAAAAATGCTAGGTGCAGTTTACTAAGATACCCTGTAAATATTCTCAAAAATGAAATGGATAATTCTGACAATGTGATGGCAGTGGTAATGGAAAGGTAGGACTGTAACAGTGAGTGCTGAAGCTTTTGAAACAGGAATACTGCTATCTTAGAAATTTATATAATGTCTGGGAAGGGAACAAAGCAGACCAAAACCAAAACAAACTTTTGCTTAGCTTTGGAACTTGTCAAAGCAAAGAAAATGGTCCCCTACCCTGATACCAAGGGATAATTTCTCATATCAGTCAGTTCTCCAGCGATTAAAAACTTTTAGGCCATAAACACTAAAACAGATCTTTGCCCTTCCTCTCTCAAACAAATATTAATAAATAACAGCCTTTTGATAAAAAGCAGCCTTGTATATAACTAATAAAAAGCACATTACTGAGCATTGAGTAACAGTTCATTTGTTTATCTAATCCTCCACTTAGCACTGAAGTGAAAACTGTATTTCTGTAGCGCAAGTCTTAGACTCTATGGTGAACAATAGGGAAGACACAAAAATAAAACTTTTCATAGACTCAAATGACTTTGAGACTTTTCAGTTTGTCTCAAACTATTTCTAACTAACTAATGAGGAGGTAGTGTTGAAATACTATAAAGCTTAACAAAATGTGTAAGATCTCTCCATACACAGGTACTTCTGGCTTTATAGAACCAACTGCTGAACTTTGTCATTCCCTAGAGCCAGGAGACTGTGTATATTAAAATGTTTCAGTGGAAGAATACCTTAAAGTCGGGGTGGAAAGGACCCTGCCAAGTACTGCTAATCACTTTGCGCTGAAGTGCAAGGACTTGCCTGAATTCACATTGCAGTGCAAGAGAATTTCACCAAAAGAAAAGACATCTTTTTTTTTTTTTTTTTGAGGAACACAGATCATCCAGTGGATAGGTCATTATATGTATATCAGTCAACTTAGAGCGTTTACAATCTAGGTCTAGATAGTTGTTGATAGATTGAAATCTTTCCGTTAATAATAGGTGTTACTTATTTGGCTACATGTTGTGCTAATATTTTTTAAATAAATTAATCCAATATGTTGCATTTATATCTCTGAGATTAAGGAAAATATAAATGATATTCTGTCAAGAATTCATAAAGCAGCTGCACAACTGCATCAGGAAGACAGATGGAGTTTGTGGAACTTGGGCTGCGGAGTTTGGGAATCTAGGACTTAAAATTGTATACAGATTTCTTATAATTCTGTGCTATAGTAGTTTTTATACTTTTTTCTTAAGTGTTGTCATAACACTTAAGAAAACACTTAAGTGTTGTCATAACATAGATATGTTTATATTCATATAAATTGAATGAGGGACCACAGAGTCAAAAGAAAATGAAAAGACATAGTGGCCTAAGCAAATGAGAGGTCCTGTCTAGGAGCCTTAGGCATCTAGACATCTGCAGCTCTTCTACCACACTTTAGATGCAAGACTGGTACTCTCCAAGTGGAAGAGTTGCAGCAGTTTGTGTATACATACAGATTTTGTAAGGTTTATTTTTAAGTGTTTTTTTAACAACCCCATAAGGCCCAACCCATAAGGTTTTAAGGTTTATATACTATATAGGGATTTGAGGCAATTGTTTTCACTATTCTAGCACTGAATTATTCATTTAAAACAGGCTCTAACCAGCCTCAAGGCAGAAGACATGTATAACATGCCATAAAAGGAATTTTTTTTTTAGTTATGGCCTTTGATTGTTCAAGAGGCTTCTCAAATAAGAAAGTCTTTTATGTACATAAAAGACTTTGTTCCTGCTTGGTAGGCGGAGACTATGTAGGTGAGGCTTACTGATACCTTTGCCTCCATGTGCTCTCTCCTATAGCTAGCTGTAGTAAAATACAGCTATATAAAATGGGTCCTAGCAGATCTATATAACATATAAATTTTATACGTTACATAGATCTGTTGTGACCTAACCCAGCGTATTGAGAATTTCCTCAACAGAAGTGGTGGAAATGGTGGCCTGCTTCTCTGACTCCCAATCGCAGGAGGGTTGCCCACAGCTCCATGGGGCTGAGTCATTCTGGCTGGTGGACAGGAATGCGAAAGTATGTTTTCCAAAGTATGGCTGCAATCAGGGACCACCCTTATTAAGGGCAACAGGGTCCATGTAGCCACACGTGCAGGTCCTGTTCAGTCTTGCCTTACAGTTCCAATACTGTACCATTCTCTGCAGAAGCTGCTTTTGGCTAGGACACCACCATGGTGATCTTTTTGTCGTCTTCGCACCCAAAAGCTTGATCCCATCTTATTCCCTTCCCATCCCTTATCAGTGAGCCCTTCTCTTCAGTTCAGCATGTGATTTTCATGTTCTCCTGTCACTTTTGCATTCCCCTGACATTTTTTTTTCCTTCCCTGACTCCTCTTCTTGTGGTTTTGCCTAAATTGTTTCTGACTTTACTGAATGGGGCACATTTTTCCTCTGTGACATGACAGTCACCAATGCTTCTAGCCTGATTTGGGCTGATGTTTAACCCTGATGACCTTCTTATATTTGGTTAGAAGGGTATTAAGACAAGATAATAGGCATTTCTTAACCTGATCACCCATAGAAAGGAGGGTTAGGTAACAATAACATGGATGCAGAAATGGTCTCTTCTCCATCTGTGAATCCTAACTTGATAGCTTTTGACTCCGTTGAACTTTTGAGCTGAGTTTGACATATGATGAAGGTCCAAAGACATCTTAAGCCCTAACATTTAGTGAAAAGAGACAACCAGACAATTGGACTCCTAGAGCCTCAGCTTAAAAAAAAAAAAAAAAAAGTGTATTTTGACCAGGCTTTACACCTACTTAGATAACAAGTTCATTAGATCATTCAAGGAAAAGACATAAATATGTGGGAAACTTTGCTGCCCCTTCTCGCTTGACCATTTAAAAACAATGGATCAGCATCTTGTAACTGCTGCTTTTCATATCTCAAGTATAGACAGAGCACAACAGATTGGGAATTATTTTCAGACAGTGTAAGCTCAATTCAGTTGCCCAATGTAGACACAAGCCCAGTGACAGGGAGATTTTGTGATGTGGCTCACTGCCCAAGCTATCAGGAAAGGTGCAGAGAGAAAGCATGGAGATAGGTCCTTCCCTGCAAATGTAAAGTGAATTTCTGAAGTAAATGTTTCCCTGAAAAGGATTTACAGTGTTCAGACTCTCCATGTGACCTGACTTGGGCCATGGGATTTAGATCCAATGTCAACTAGAAGCCTCATCCTGGCTTCAGAAGAATTTTTCTGGGGTAAATCCATCCTGTAAGAGCGATCAAGAGACCTCAATCACCTGAAGATGGTGGCTCATCAGTGCTGGCAGCATCAAGAACTAACCAGGGTGACAGACCCACACGAATGGGGCCTAAGGGAACACAGCAGACCACCACCAACCTCTTTCCTACCACCGTCAGGAAGAAATCGGAAGATGCCCTGAGGAGAACCTATGGACAACCAGGCAGGATGTTTTTTTTTGTTTTTTTTTTTTTTTTTTCCCTGATATTATATTTGCTAATAGGGATATCTGAGAATGGTCTCTTGTTTGTGACAAAAATATATACCCCTGACTTACAAACATTTATGGTTTAATGATCAGCTTATGAGTTTCTTGGATGGACACCAATGGGGTGTAATGAGAGAACAAGGTAAGGCCTGCAAGGGCAGTTGGCCTGATAGATGGTGAGAATGCTGGGAAAACAAAACAATAACAATAATAAACTCCAGCCCTTCTTTGCTAAAGGCAAAATGTATGACTTTCCCCCTGAAATTTTTTTACCAGCTCCCGTGGACTGCTCAGTGGTATGGGGAGAGCTCAGCCTCTCAGACAGTAGGACGTCTGTCTGAAACACTAAGAAACACACCAAAGAAAGACACGGAAAAAAAAATCTTAAGCTTGTAGTAATATGTTTTTCTTTGTAAGGAATGGCTCAGCTTTATATTCTGTTTCTGAGGTCATACTGCTAGCAATAGGCTGGATATGAAATCTATAGGTCACATGGGCAACATGAGGAAACAGGAATATGTTACAAAGAGGAACCAGGATCTCTCTGAACTACTGCAAAACGTACACACAGCAAGTAATCAACAATTCTGGCAGAATGCAAATGTTTAATTAGTACAAAACACTTGTGCTCCTGGTAACTATTTTGCAAAATTCCTTTACTCAAGTGGGTCATACAAAGGTGCACGTGATAATCCCATATTTGCTTTGGCTTTGGGAGACTTGGCATTTGGGGGAAGGGTACCCCTGCAGTGTTTTTAATCAAACTTGCCAAAAAAGAACCAAGAAATGTGTCTTCATATAAGTAAATATATAATAAGGACAGTCACCTAAGTTGTAACACCAACAGCATTACTGCTATCCCATACTAATTGCCACTTAAAAGCAAGGAACTCTCTGGACTTTAAGAATCCTTCTAATACACTTCACACCATCTTGTTTACAGCAACCTTTCTTTAAATTTCTTATCTATTTTTTTCCCATAGCTTCAGTGTACAAAAAGCTTCAGTCAAGTGCATTACGACCATCTGCATAAAATACGCAAGCTACAGACTGCAAAGTGGGTAGAAGTTATGGAGAAAAATGCTTGAAAAAATGTTTACAGTAAAACACTGTAGGACTGCAAAGCTAGGCAAGATCAGAAACAGGTCTCACTATGCAGTACGAGACAGGTCCCATGTCATATACAGTACGAGGAGGAGGTCACCAAGGTCTCTATGTTGCTGAGAAAATAAAGCACTCAGGTAAGCTAATATATGTGTGTGAATTTATACTTTTTGTTGGCAGTGGGTTTTTTGTTTTTTGTTTTTTGTTTTTTTTTTGGTGTGCATTTTTCTGTCATCTTCACGCAGGCTCACAACATGTAACTAATGAGGCTTGCAAAACGTTTATAATCCCCTATTTCCTGCCTACAGAGAGCTGGCTAAAGGGCTGTGGCCACAACACTCAAGCCGCTAAAAAAAAAAAAAAAAAAAAAGAAAACTTCTTGTGGCTGTTCGCAGAGAGATTTTCTCCCTATGCTGCCCTCCTCTTTTCCTGCGTGTCTTTTTACGTCTGCCTGGCAGCAAAGGAGCGGGGCTTGCGGCGCCGGGCCCCAGGCCCGGCGGCGGCGCAGGGCGGCCCCGGAGGGCTGTACCAGGCCGGCCCGTCCCTGTCCCTGGCCGGCCCCAGGGAGGCCGCACCGCCCCGCAGTGCCCGGCCAAGGGCGGCCATGGCGGCTCTGCGGGCTCGCACGGTGCTGCTCACCGGCTCCAACCGCGGCCTCGGGCTGGAGCTGGTGAAGCAGCTGCTGGGTGGGCCTCGGCCCCCAGCCTGGATCTTCGCGACGTGCCGGGACCCCGAGGGGCCGCGGGCCCAGGTCAGTGTGCGGCTGCCCCTGCGGCCCGGTCTGGGACAGGCCACATGCCCAGGGGCAGGCGGTGCGTGGCTGCCCCGGGCCCGGGGGCAGCTCTGTGTGCTGTGGCCCTGGCTAGGGGGCAGCTCTGCTGCGGGTCAGACCCCAGCTGCAGGCCACACTGGTGGCATTCAGCCCCTGCCTGTGGCCAGACACAGGCACAGGCTATTCCCCAGCTGCAGGTCGCTCGTGCACGGGAGCAGCTGCAGGACTTGGCGTCCTGGGTCTGCGTGGGGCAGGTGTAAGGTGCTGCATTGCCCCTGGGGCTACGCTGGGTGCTGCCTCTCCCAGGCTCCCGGAAGCCTCTCCGTTCAGCAGCTTGGAGCTGCACTGCGCTTTGAGCTCAACCACTGCTTCCCCCTTGCAGTGACTGCTGCTAGCACTGGCCCTGCCTCTGGGCACAGGTAGCTGTAATTAGTAATGTGTTCAGATAACTTGGGCAAAAAGAAAAATCATGTTTTGAGCTTCATGTCTCTCATGCTTGCACCAAGTGCTTTTTGTAGTGCATGTTTGGTATGAAAGTTATTCCGAAAATCTCTTATGAAGCTGGCAGAGGAGAAAGAAGTGTTACTAAATCCCTGTTACTGAACTCCCCCAATGAGCTAATTGAGATTACGCAGGCAGTGCTGCAACCCACCCTCTCCTTCTCCACACGTCTCGTGACTGTTGCTTCAGCTTGCACAAAGTTGGGCATGCAGAGTCAGTGATGCATCTTCTTGCAGCTTGCCCATGTGCAAGGGCAATGTGGGAAGCACAGCTTAAAGAGTCCTGGAGAGGTCCCTAATTTTTTGCCCTGTTCTCCGCCCATAGGTGCTGGGCTTGGGTGTTTACTGATGGGATCAAAGGGCTTGTTTGCAGGGCGGGACTGGAGCCAAGTTCTCCAAGCGGGTCACTGCTGTCAGGCACAGGATACTTCTATAAGCCTTGTTCAGCTGAGGCAGGGTGAGGGCAGCATTTTCAAGGTGCTGCTAAAGTCAGGGACCATGAGGGACAGAGTGTGAGGTGACCCTCAGCCAGGGCAGAGCCATCCTCACTCCTCCTGCCCCTTCATGGCTGGGTCAGGTATTCGGGGGTGAGCTGGACTGGATTTACTCGAGGGAGATGTGATGTTCTCAAGGCCAGCAGCTGGACAAAACACGTCATGAGAGGAAAAATGAATTCTGATCACTGCAAAACCCTTTAGAAGTATTTTCCATGACTTCTTGAGTCTAGAGGGAATGTGGGAATGCAGAATCTGATGATAAAGCACAGAGCCCCAGAGGACAACTGAGCTTGGAACCAGACCCGTGACTCTCCCACTCTGCGCTGATAGGATGAGCCCAAGGGATTGCAGCAGCCCACGAGACCTCACTGATGTTCATTTCCTGTTAGAAATGTTAATTAGCTGTAAAAGATAAACATTTGGCCAGATCGAATGTGGTGGTTTGTTTTGAGATATTTCAAACTTGCTGCAGTAGAAGAAAACAAAGTTAAAAACTGCAAAGCTGAAAGTTTCATTTTGGATTTTATCCTTTATAAAAAAGTTTTCTGAACCCTTTATCTTTGGGCAAAAGTAATCCATAAAAAATCGGCAAGGTGCTTCATTTCATTCGATTGGCTGATATGTAGTGTACAGAGCAGGGTGAGACCTGAGATTGTGCTATTTGGTTCCAGTTAAGACTTCCCCAGCCTTCAAGACTGCACATAGGACAGTGCTCCAACCCTCTTTGGTCAGTGCTGTCAAACACAGCAAAATTCAGGGGCTGATGAGCACATAAACCACTCTTGGTCCAGGGAAAGGTGTGTGAGATCTTGCCGAGTCCTGAAGCTCATTATTTATTCTATTTTATCAGGGTTTTCACAGGTTTTCACAAGATTTTCCCAAACTTGTCTACCAAATGTTAAATCACTTAGTCATTTTAAGGCAATTACAAGAAAAAGAAGGGGCAAATCTCCAGGATCTTGTGGGGGGAAGTAATGCTGCTGTCTGTGTAGTTTTTGTATTCTATTTTCATGCAGGGCTCTATTTTCATTTCTCTATTTTCATGCAGGGCTGTGTCTGGCATGTGTATGAAGATGCCTTAGATGCAGGCCCCAAAAATGTGTTTTGCCTGGCTGTTCAGCAGGACCCTGGCCTGGCTGTTCAGCAGGACCCTGTGGAAACTGGAACAGGCCTGGATCCGCACAGTGCCCTGCTCTTTAGTTAAAGATACCTGGATGAAAATGCAGGGCCAGTGAGTTGCTAGAGGTGACTATGATCCTTGTGGTGAGAAATGTTGAACAAATACGAAAGTCAAGTACAGAGCTGTACAGGGGCTAGTCACCTGCGGCAGCAAGAATGATGCACAGTATCAGGATTGGCAGGAATTAACTCCTAGTCATTCCCAGCTACCTTTGAGAGAATCTTCTGGCCTTATTCCCCGGTAGTTTGCATCATTTCCCAGATAAGCTGATCCTTACTTATTTGTCTCCATCCATTGATGAGGACCTGGCTGTGTTGTGCATGAAGCTCAAGCAGTTTTGAAAGAGTAACATCTTGCATTCGTGACTGCATTTTGCGCTGTTTATGTGGCTGTTGCCTCATGGAGCCCAGGAATACCTGAGCATCTAAGGAGGCCCCATGTGCAGCCACTCTTAAGTGTTGACTAGTCTTGTCTCTCTGGCCTGGGGTGAAGGCAAGGCCCTCTGGAAGATGTTTCCCTTAGGGTGGGCCATGGCTAGTGCCTTGATTATTTCTGTGTTTCTTTTTGTAGGAGCTGAGAGATCTGGCATCCAGGCACCCAAACCTGGTTCTTGTGAAACTGGGTAGGTGTACTCTGCCTCTGAATGGACCCTGCTACCAACAGGGTCTCCATTTCTCCCTCCCCATGTACAGCCTCTGTATTGGGCTTCAGTTCTTAAGGGCTGCCCAACACTTAGGTTTTAAGTACCAGTTTCTCTGGACTTACCTCAACCCCTGTGTCCCCTTGTCCCTAGTACCCTGCTCATTGCAGCCCCCATGTCGTGTGGCCACAGGACTGGGAGGCACTTGAGACAATCCTGGGCATCTCCAACTCTTGCTGGTAGAGTAGGACCCAGCACAGCCCATGTAGAGACTTCTTCCACACTTCATTTTGCCTCATGGCTCTTCAGAATTGCTTAAGGAGGGAACTTTGCCCATTGAGGGGAGGCCAGGACTGCTGCTGACCATACTGACACAGCAGGGAAGGCACTACAACACTGTGTCACTGCCGGGGTGATTCCAGGGTTCCCCTGGGGGAAACACTTGGACTGATGGTAGTGGGACACCCTGAACTCTTTTCTGTGAGGAGACAGCCTTAAGAGTCCATGGGTTTCAGCTCTGAGGTGGCTGCACAGCTCCATCTGCTGTCCACGGATGGCAGACAGAGATGATGTTCTGCGTCATCTCCACCTAGGCCCCATGAGTGTGGGCTCTGGATGCAGAGGTTCCAAAAATGCTTAGCGTTCAAATATCAAACATTCCCCTGGCAGGGGTGCTGCTAACCAAGGTCAGGCATTTTTCTCAAGCACTCCTGTTAAGTCCCATCAAGACAGACTTGTTGATGGCCAACTGCAAGTGGTGCCAGTGGGAGAATGGGCTGTCCTGGGGTTCATTTTTATGCATCAGGGGTCCAGTTTAGAGCCCTCCTCTATAATGAAGGATCCAGCCAGCACTGGACAGGCCAGCAGGCATCTGTAGCCTATGTGAATGGCTCTCCCAGAAGAGCAAGTGCTGTTGTAGAATTGACACTGCTTTCTGATTGCATCTTGTACAGAGACCCAGGGCACTCTGAGTGTGCCATAGTCCGGCCATACGTCTCGACTTCGGCCAGGGCCATGGTACTTCCTCTGTGCAAAACAGACTCCAGTCTGAGATTTCCATAGGAGCATCCATCATGAGCATGGTCAGTCTCCAAGCAGCCTCAAGGCTGTTCAGACTCTACAAGGAAATGGAGCCACCTCTGCCAGGGGGTTGTTGGGTCAGAGACGGCTCAAAACTTGTCTTCCATCTCTGCAGATGTTGCAAATCCTGCAGACATTACTGATGCTGTGAAGATTGTGGAGGGGAAGCTGAGTGGCACAGGCCTGAATCTGCTGATAAACAACGCTGGCATTTATGCCCCTGTGACGCTGGACACAGTGGACTCTGAAGAGATGATAAGGGCATACAAGACCAACGCAGTGGGGCCACTGCTGATGGCCCAGGTAACCCTGGGGACAGAAGTCACCACAGAGGGGGAATTTGGCCTAGCTGGTCTGTGCTTTACCCTGATAGCAGCTTCCTTGGCATAGCAGCTTCCCCTTTGTATTGGATCCATTTGGCAGGGAGTTTTCTATATCTTTGGCCACACACCTCTTTGTTGTTGATGGCCAACAGAGATCCGGGATTACTTTGCAAAGAGCCCTGGGGGGGACGGGACAAGGCTACTGCAGCAAAACACCCAGATTCCCACTGTTCTTCTTCATCCTCCCTGCCCAGAGAGGCTAAGCTGCACTTGCCAGAAATGGATCTTGCCCAAGGCACAGACAACACATGATGCTACTTCTCTGCAGGCGTTCCTTCCACTGCTGAAGAAGGCTGCCCAGGAGAGCACAGACAAGGGACTGAGTTGCAGCAAGGCTGCCATCATCAACATCTCCACCGTTCTGGGGTCCATTGGGAAAACTTCTGAGTCCTTCTTCAAGCCTGTCATCTCCTATCGCTGCAGCAAGGTATGGAGACCAGGGTCCTGCCTTCCCTTGCAAGCTCAGCAGGAGCAAGGGCCTTGGCAGGCCTGGTCTCAGGGTAGCACCTGAGCTTGCCAAGTAGAGGCACTTAACTATAGCAATCGCAGCCTGATCTCTCTGGGCATCTCCATGCCCCTGCTCACTGAAGAAAGACACATGCTCTGTGTAGGCTCCTGGAGACTTGGTGGTGTTTTTTTCTCCTTTGCCTTCAACAGCATTGGAGGGGATACATGGAGACATTGGAGGGTAGTCTGTTGTGTGGTACTTTCTGCTGCTAAGTGCTGCCTGCTGCTTATGCTCCCTTCCTTTTCCAGGCTGCCCTGAACATGCTCACCAAGTGCCAGGCTCTGACCTATGGAGAGACTGGAATCCTCTGCGTGGCGCTTCACCCTGGCTGGGTGAAAACCGACATGGGCACCCAGGAGGTGAGTTCTGGGCAGGAATGAGGGGGTCTCACATAGAGAGTCCACCCAGCAAACTCACACCCATGCATGAGGTGCCTCAGGTAGCCAAGACTGCCCTCCAAAGGAGGGAGGTGTGTGGGAAGGAGCTGCCTGCTAGGGCATGAGTTGTCTGGGTCTGTGCTGGGCCCCTGCGGAGCCTGTGTGTGCTGATAAATACTTCAATGCAAGGGCATTCTGTGAAAGCGCATCAGCACATATCCTGTACCAGAGCAGCGCACCCAGGAGTAGTAGGAGGCCTCTTCAGAAGGGCAAAGACTTTGGACAGGCCCAGAGAGGGGCAGAGAACTTGGATTCAATGGAACAGGGGTGAACAGAGCAGCCCTTTCCTTCTACCCTGCACTCTCTTCCTCAAGAGAGCTGCAGGTCAAGGAAGTCTACAGGTTTCCTGTTCACACAGCAGGATCCCTGTTCTGAGGAGTGCTATCCCTGCAGCCCTGGAGGTTTGAGAAGCCTGCATGTAGCATCACACTTGCAGCAGGATATTTTGCATGGCCTGCTTGGCAAAGTCAATGTGTCTGTTTACTGTCCCTGCTCAGCTGGCCTCCTGGCCCAAGCTGCCTCCATCTGAGGCAGGTACCTCCATGTGGTACCTGCTACCCACTCACAAAACGAACCTGTCCCTCCTCCTGTGGCTCTCACTCAGAATCTGGGCAGAAGGAAACTTGCTGTGGATGTGCACCCGCTGGGTGCATGCAGGTAGATGGTCAGCAATGGCTGTGTCGTCTCGGTCCTGCTCCTCACCCACGCCCTTTGTTGGATCCTTGCAGGCTGACCTGACAGTGGACACGAGTGTGCGGGGGCTGCTCTCCGTACTGCCGATTCTGTCGGAGAAGCACAGCGGGAGCCTGCTCAACTGGGAAGGCAAAGCTATTCCGTGGTGAGAGACAGCACAGCACGTACTGCCCACCCCTGTAGGAGACCACGTCGTGACAGGGGGCTCCAGGTGTACTGAATCATCTGCTCATCCCTCTATGGCCTTCAGGAGAGCTGCCTGGGATGGCCCCAGTCCATGTGGGACAGTCTGTGATCCCTAGGTCAGAGTTACTAATAAACATAAAGCAACCAATAGTACCTGTGCCTTCTCCCAGCTGCAGTGTCTCTGCAAGGCTCTCTCTGCCCTGGCCTGGAGCTGGCCTCTGCAAAAAATAACCTGGCATTATAGCAGTCTGCCTGCCTTACCTGGGGCAGCTCTGAGTGCAAGGAAGGCCCCACAGGCTATTTAACTAGCACAAAGGCCTGTTATCTTCCCCTGAGTGCACATGGCTCAGCCTAGTTTCTCCATGTCTCCACCCAAAGCGAATGGTTCTTCTGCCAATGGGGAAGCTAGTAAGGTAAGATACCTTAACAACTGACCACCTGTAGTAGATAGGGCTTCTGTATGAGTTGCGCAGCCCTGGACTACATGAATTTGCCCAGGAGGTGGTAGCATCTCCAAAGAGAAGAATTTGGGGGCAGTACTTAATTTTCCCAGCTTCAGAAAGCTAGAGGTCTCTGCTCCTGCCTCCATCTTCTGGGAAGAGCTTTTGCTTGTTGTGGGGAGATCCTGGGAGAAGGAAGTGGGGGCTCCTTCAAAACCAGGCCAAGTCTCAGGTACACCTGGTTTACAGGAGAAGAAAGGCCAGAGTTCTCCACTGCTGCTTCTTACAGTCTACCACATCTCCTGGCTAATCTCTTGAAGGGTGCTAATCTTGAGGGCTGGCTGATGCATTGCCCTCTCTCTGGTCCTGGGCTCCTCTGGGGCCATACCTCTCTACAGGAGGGATGAGACTTGCTGGGAAGCACTGGCTGATGTCACAGGTTTGAGGCCTTGTGCTTCTCTACACAGGAGTCCCCCATTTCCCAACCATGAGTGTGGATGCTGCAGGTTCCCCTCACCCAGACTTTGCCCTCACAAGCACACAAAGCACAAGGCACAGATTGATGGGTGCTTCACAGCCTCCTGGCTCCTCAAACAGATGCTTGCTTATCCCACGCTAAAGATTAGAGATACGGTTGCCCTCAGCCCTTGCCCAGCACTGGCTGAGAGATGTGGCTAAGCCTCCAACAAGTGCCCCTCTTGCTCTCCTGTCCTAGCTGGGGCCCAGCCATGCCCTGTGGGCCAGCTCCATGATCATCTTTCCCATGTTTATCTCGCCCTGAGTTTTCTCCCTTCTGCCTCGTGCCATGTGTCATGGCAGGGATCCCGCCACTGCTTAAAGGCAGTTTATCACCTGCGACCCCTTCTCTGCTCCTCAGCATCATTGCTAGCCCCAGGAGACAGATGCAGCTGCTCTCCTGCAAATATTCAGAAAAACGGGGTTGTTGCAAGGTGGGACAGGCTCCATGAGTGCACTGCCAGGACTGCAGTGCTGATGATCAGTGCTGGGGCACAACGTGGCTGCCCCTGTGCCCTGGCAGTGGGTTTTGGCTGAGCTCGGGCCAGGTGCTGGCAAATCTGTGTGCCCCACTGGAAATGAAAACAAGCCTCAAGGGCGGGGGGGGGGGCGGTGTTGAAGCACCATGAGCAGTGGCGCAGAAGAAGCCCAGCAGAGTTTTCCATTCCAGCACTTGGACATCCCACGTGCAGCAGGTTATCTGCCATGCGGGGGCAGCAGATCCAGCAGTGTTGGTCCCAGTTTTCAAGCAAACACCGGACTGGGGCAGCACTACCCAGACTGCCTCTCATCATGTCTTCTAGGGAAGAAAGCTTTTCTGCCAACTGAGAGTCACCACTGGGTGCTTTATCATCCCAAACTAAGCTAGCCGTTCCCCAAGCCCTATGTTAGGTTCTTCCCAAGGAATATGATCTCATGCAGAACTGAGTTTCCAGAGGCTATGCCAGCCAGGGTATCTCAGAGGCCGGGGGTGGCCAAAGACCTTGCTCTGGGATGCATGTTCCCCAAGAAGGCTCAGAAAGAGGCCAGGATGGGCCGATCTTCTCACTCGAACACTTGCCAAGTGATGTTGGCTTTTCCTTTGCTCATGTTCCGGATGTTTGTGTTTTATGCAGCTGATTATCTCCCCATTTCCTCTTCTGACTGATGTTTCCTGCCTTGCTCACTCCCTTTTCTCCCTTTTGTTGGCTTTTCCCTTTGTGTTGGGTTATCTCCCAGCTCTGGGCAGTGTCAGATATCAGTGCTCCCCTGGCAGTGATGGGCAAGGGACACTGAAACTGGTCACATACTGGTCATGGCCTCTCCAGTCAGCTGTGCTCCCTTTCCAGGATAGCAACAGATTTCTTGCTCAGCATGCCCACAGTTTCCTCCTATACCCATGTCTGCTCTTTCCGGACCCTGTTGTGTTGTGGAAAGATGACGGGCAATGACAGTATTTTAGTGGCAGTGAGACACAGCAAGGGCTGTGGCTGAGCATCCTTGTAGAGCTTGCTGCCATGTGCAGCCCCATGCATCATCCTTTCACAGGACTCAGAATAGGTACATGAAGACTAGCTCTATCAGGCCACTAGACTCAAGGACAAGCTGGGAGAGAGCAAGAATGATTCAAGATCCATCTGTTTTTAGCACCTAAAAACAGGGTCTACTTGAAGCTGTGGGATGGGCACAGGTTGGGCCAGAATTTTGCCCATCCTCTAACATGCACATCTGCACAGAGGACCCAGCTCCAAAGTAATCAAAGAATTTGCCCTGCCAGCTGGTAGTTGCACCTGCAGTGCAGAAATAAGAAAGAAAGGCAAGATGCTACAAAGAGGGAGTCCTTCATATGGAGGTTGTAGGGGACCTGCCTCCCCAAGCCCCATGGATATCCTGAACTGAGCCAGCCCCTCTATCACCCCCCACAAGGAAGAGCAGCTCTGGCTGCCCTGACAGGCCCTGAGGGCAACAGGAATATCCAGGAGAAGTCATGTGTCTGTGCTCTGGTGAGCTGATCCAAGGCCCGGGGACTGACTTCAGGGAACATCAGGATCATTGAGAAAAACCCGTTTTCCTGGTCATCCACCAGCTTCAGCCCAAGAGCCACTGGCAAAGACTTGTTGCCACAGGAGCTGGAGTCAGAAATGTCCATGGGGCTTGGGACTAATGTGAGAATGAAACAGGGAGCCCCAGAGGAACCATCCAGGGCTCTTAACCAGGGCAAGACTGTCTTAGAGAGGTGGCCGCCCATGCATTAAAGGGGACAACAGCACATGGCTGTTAAGAACCTTGTAAAAGCAAAACCAGCTACAGGAAGGAACAGGTGAAAGAAGAGACTGGAAAGGGAAAAGGGCTGCTCCTGTGACATGGATCTGACTGCCACGAATCTGTGGGAGGTGGAGCAGCACATGGGAGGAAGGTCAGAAACAGCCAGCACATGAGGAAGCGCTGGGAGATGCAGCCCAGCAGCAAGAGGAGCAACAGCCAGTGTAGCCAGGACATTTGGTCTTGGAAGCTCTGGATTCAGCAGACCTCAGCCAGCAGGTGAAGGACAAGAAGCACAGGCAGACAGAGCTGCAGGAACCTCAGCCAGGACCTGGATTCCCTCTTGCATGAGGCTGCGCCGGCTTCCAGCTGGGACGGCTCTTCATTCCGCCAAGGTGTGGGCACTCTCCATAGCACGGGCTAGCAGGATGGGCATCTTGCGGACATCTCTGTGCCCCTGTGGCTCAGAGCCCCAGGAGATTATGCCCAGAACCACAATCCTGGGGTCACAAATGCCCTTGGGGTTGGGATAGCAGGTTTTCCATTGCTGGAAAGGAGGATTGTCCAGGGGTCCGGTGCTGTCTGAGGGTTCCCGACGTGGTGGTGATGCTGGGAGAAACAGAGGAGGGTGCTGGTGCACAGGGCTGCACGCTAGGACCTGCCCCAGCGCACGCTGCGTGCGGCACAGGAGGAAGCACCTCTCGGTCCCCGCGGTGAAAGGGCTGCCAAAGAGGCTGAGTGGGGCCAGCAGATAACACGCCGAGGCTTCCTCTTGCGCTGCTGCAGCTGCCGGGCCAGGGTTGCTCAGCCTCTATCAAGCCCTGCAGGGCCCTTGTGCATCCCCTCTCCCCCTCACGGTGTTATTATTGTTAGCTGGGAGGAAGCAGCTCGCCAAATCCCCCTCGAGTTTAACCCGCTGTTGCCCAACATGCTGCTCTCTGCTCCATCTGCCTGGAGCTGGGAAGGCTCCCTGGCAGGACGCTGCAAAGGCTGCTGCTGGGTCAGCAGCAGAAGCTCATTTTGGACCTTACCTCCCTGACAGGTCTTCCCCAAGTCTACCAAGGGGGGATTTGCCACTCCCTAACCCCAGGTACCCTTGACAAGAAGGGTGTTTGCACTGTTGTCTTTCCATGGGGAGAGGGGTTCCTCAAGAATTTACTTGTGCGTGTTTCCTTTCTTGCTCTTTCCCCCATTGCAGCCAGTTCAATCCTGCCTGGTGGCAGGCACCACACAAGCGACACCTTTACCTTGTGCACTCCTAGCTTTGCACTGAATTAATTCAAATGCTTCCTATACCGTCTGGATAAAAGCTCTTTGAAAGAATAAAACTGCAACATTTCACCTGCTTCACTCACAGAGCCAGGATTCCAGTCTCCAGAGGCAGCTTTGCTACCTTCCGCTTCTTGGATAAACAAAGATCAGATACCATTTGAGGAACTTTCTCTGAGCCACCTCATCCTCCTGCGACTGAACAGTGCCAGATTTGTTCCCCTTTCTCGTCAGGTGGGGATAAGGACTCAACCCCCACATCAGCACAGCTTTTCTCTCTGCATGGTGGCTACTGCGGAGCTGCGTTTCTTAAGCTTCAGTGTCCGTGTGGCAGAGGCCAGGCAGGAACAGAGGTAGGTCACCCAGCCACTGGGACCGTGAGGATTGTCATGGAGCTGTCCCACTGCACCCCATGGATGTGCCTGGATCGTCCAGCCACACTTGACCCTGTCCCTTTTCTCCACAGCCCAGTTAGTGCTGGGAGATGTTCCCCAGATGATATTGCGTTGAGATGATTTCAAACTGAAGCAAAAGGTCTACAGAGCCCAGCTTTGGTCACCAGGTCATGAGCATCTCAGAGGGGTGCTGGCACCCCAGCATACATAGGATTCTTGGACTTCATGGGTCCAGGGATGCAGGGCGGATGCACATGCCCTGGGCAGTGCTGGAAAGGCACAAGGAGATGGCAACCAGGTAGCGAGAGCGATGGAGACTGCACTGTGTTGACAGGGGCTGGCAGCTCCAGGCAGAGGTACCATGAGCAGGAGTCCCCTGGTTTTGACTCCTCCAGATGGCCTCACTGTGGGTATATCCTTTTTTTCCCCTAGTTCTTGTGCTCTAAAGGCCAAGGCTTTCAGGGAGTATGGGAAGCCCATGTGGGGCAGCTTGTCTGAGTCCACATGCAGCTGAATTGCAAGCCATGAGAATGGCCAGCCTCCACACACAGCTCAATGTGGGCGTTAACTCTGAAGCCTAGTTATGACGGAGGCAGCATCACTGCAGCTGAACTGTGTAGCTAGCTTATGTGAGTTGCAGCAGGGTGTTTGTCCTCCCTCAGCCCCCTTTCAGGGCTGGGAAGATTGTGTCTTTGCCAGCAGCTAGCACAGCCCGCAGTGCCGCAGAGGGGATGATGCTGCTAGAGCGGGTCCTTGGCAGCCCCTTGTCGCCCTGGCGGCACCACGGGAAGCGCAGGCAGACAGGCTGGCTGAGTCACTGCTGGCACCGCCACGGGCTGCTGCTCCCAGCACTGCTCTCTGCCAAGGCGGAGAAATCGCCAGGCTCCAGGACTGAGACCTGCCAGCTCAGGCCTCATGCCCCTTGCGGGTCCACACGGCTGAGCCAGCCCAGATCCTGCGGTGAGGAGCCCTTAGCTGAGCTGGGATGCAAGGAAAGCCTGGGGCTGGGGCAGCTCGGGGGCAGAGGCCCATGCAAGGCACAGTGGTGCAGCCCTCCCCTGTGATCCCCAGTGCTGCTTATCCCCCCAGCACCAGCCAGGCCTGAAATTCCTGCTGCTGCAGAGCAAGTTTCCAGGCAGCTGCTCCCTGAGCAGGTGCTGTGCCAGGGCGCCTGTCCTGAGCCCTGTGTGTGCAGGGGGGCTGCATGGACAGGGGCCGGGGTTACACTGTCCAGAGCATGAGACAGGCTGGGGTGTCCTCCAGTTGTCTTGCATCCCACAGCAGGACGTGGCCCATCATGTCAGGGTGGTTGTCCCCCCGCTGTGCATTCCCCTTGTGCCCCACTCTGTGTTTGGCCCTGCTCCCCAAGAGTGTTTGTGCCCACCTTCTTGGCTTGATGGCATCCAGGAAAAGACCCGATGGTGGCAAGGAGAGGTATGCAAGGGTCAGCGTGAGCAATCCAGGATGTCCTGCTGTCACTTCACCCAGGTCAGCATCTCCCATCCCCCGCAGATTGGGGGTGCTGGCACAAGGACATCCTCTCTGCCTTGTCCTCATGGGGTTCAGCCCTCTCGGCACAAGGCTGCTTGAGGCCCTGAGCTGACCCCTCTGCCCCGCAGCAGGGGTGTCCTGGCCCTTCCTCGAGTTTAGGAAGGGTTTTCTTGGCCGGGTTTTCATTCCCACTAGCAGCACAGCATTGCACGAGCTGAGATCGGCTTTCTCTCCAGTGTCACCCTGCTTGGAGCCAGTGAAGTGACGCTGGGGAAGAATTTGGCTTCGCCTGTTTGTTATTACAGGATAAAGTTACCCTTTAAAGTGGAGCCAGTGCTGTCAGGACTGCATACCATCCGGGAACATCGCTTGTTCCCAACAGCTCCAACACGCTCCTTGTTACTGTGCTTCCTCAATGCTCTTGCACTCCCCGTCCTTGGCAGAGCAAGGGGGACACTGATTGGGGTGGGGGGGATCCAAAATGGTGCTTAGAGGCTTTCTCCCTGTCCTGGAAAAGCTGGAACCAGACGCAGAAAACCCCCATTTGGAGAAGAGCTCCTCTAGCTTTGGGACACACAGCCAGAGCATCTCCTTTCAATGTGAGGCCAAAAAGAGGGACTCCCCTTTAGAGCTGGAGTCCCCATCCTTGGCGGCCCCAGCTCCAGGCGACCTCCTTTCACAGTGACCTGACAGGGTCTCAGCCTCCCTGCTCTCCGGAAAGCGGAAGCTTTTCCACGGGTTGGCGTGCTGGCAGCAGCCGGCTCCGGGCACCCCGCCGGCCCGCCAGCAAGATCGCTTTACATGTGGTTAGCAGGAATGCTCCGTGCTGGCTCAGAGCTCCGCTGGTGTCAGTGATCCCTGACCTGCTCGATGCCGCAGGGAAACGCTTTGCCCTCCTTGGGCTGAGCAGACACAGGAATTCCTCAGCAGCGCCCAGGCAACCCTGGCGGCTCGGGAGCCTCCAAAAAGGGATGAGGGTTTGCAGCGCTCGCTCAGGGCTTGACACCTCTCTGCTCGGGAATGACGTGTCCACAGGGTGGAGGGGAAGGAAGCCGGCCCAGTGGAGCCCAGCCAGGGAAAGCTTCCTGTCAGGGAGCTCTGAGCTCCAGGGCCTTTTGTGCTGCGGCAGATGTCTCCAAGCAGGATGGAAAAGAGAGGCCCGTGCAAGCCCTTTACAGCTGCCACGATGCGAATTCCCTCAGCCCACGTCCACCCGTCATGTGCTGGCCTAGGCCACCTGGCAGCTCTGGAAGGAAAATGCCAGCTGGCTACAGAGCACCGGTCCCCTGATGCTTAAACCCCAGCGGGGTGACGGGGAAGCATGAGTCATCCCTGGCATCTGAATATTATAATTACACATGTAAACAGAGAGCTGACTCCAGCACACCAGAGCATGTGACAGATAGAGGGGACCAGCTGGAGCCGCAGCCCTGGCCTGGTAGCACTGACACATGTGTCACAGGAATGTAAGAGGGGACAGAACCTCCTAGAACTGTGGAGAGAGAGAATGAGCCTGTTCCCAGCCCACTCTAGGGAGCAGGGGAGCAGCAGGCTGAGGGGAGAATATGGGGATCGGATCTGTGCTGTAGGCACCTGTCCCCTGTACTACCCCCTGTTCTACCAGTTGTTTCTAACTCTGGTCTGTGTGTACGTGGCTGATGCCGCTTTCCTCCAGGGAAGCCCTTCCCAGTGGGAACCACCGGAGCCCAGCAGGGCACATCACCAGGTGCTTCCGTGTCATATCAGCTCAGGGGAGAGTCACGGGGCAACTCTCTGGGCCCTGAGGCCTTGGGCCACGTGCCACGGAGCGGGACAGTTTGCTGTGTCAGTAGGATGGTCAAGCAACAAGACAGGTTGCCCAGGGAGGCTGGGCTGTTTTGTTGTTTGGATGTTTTCAAGAACAGACTGGATATAGCCTGGAGGAATCCAGGCTGATCTCAGAGCAGACCGTTTGTTGAGCAGGAAGTCCCTTCCAAACTGAATTGTCCTAAAAACACTTCAAGGATTAGGGCTGAGAGGAGCTGGGAGGTTCATCTGGAGGCAAAAAGATGCAGTGAAGGAAGTAAATAGGGGAGAAGGATGGTGATAGTGGACAGCAGGGAGAACTGAGCAGTGACATGTTCTGGCTAGATGGGGTTGCAGGCCATTGGCGTGGGCGACACGGGCCGGCTCCAGCCCTACAGGGTGCTGTGAGTGGTCAGGGTTGTTTCTGCGCTCGTAGGCCGGTGGGAATCACGACAGCTCCTGTGCGCACCTAAGTGTGCGCTTGTGCGCACATCTAGCGCAGCGGAGGCTCAGGAGCCAGGATGGGGATGAGCTACTCGTTACAGCGCGAGCGCGCGAGCCGGAGATGCCTCTACCCGCGCCCCTGAATCTCCCCCCTCGCGCCCGCAGCCGGGCAGAGGCCGCGGGGCCCTGGCCTGTCGCTGGGCCGGGGGCCGGGCCGGGGGCCGGGCGAGGCGGGCAGGGCCCCTCCCCGGGGCGGGCGGCGGCTGCCGCCTCCCCCTGAGCTCCGCGCCGGCTGCGCGAGCGCGGCCGGTGCGGGCGGCGGCGGCGGGACGCTGCGGTGGGACCATGTGAGTGCGGGCGGCGGCGGGGAGGGGGGTTCCCTTGGAGCTCCCCTTGGAGCGGGCGGGCGAGCAGCGGAGGCCGGGCGAGCCCCGGCGTTTGCCCAGGCCACCCGCTCGCCCCGCCGAGCCCGGCGTCGAGGCGACCCGCCCGGCTGCGGGCCCGCGGGGTGGGCAGCGCGGCGGAGGGGGGTCCCTGGGCCCCCGCGTGGCTCCACGCCGCGTGTGGCGCTGGGCCCGCAGCCAGGCGCGCCGGGGTGCCGGGCTCTCGGCCGCACGGGCCTCGGAGCGGGCGGCAGCAGCCGGGACCCGGCCCCGGGCTCTGCTCGCCCCTCCTGAAGGGGGCTAGTCTGCCCAGGGGGCTGGAGCCCGTGTGGAGCCAGGCGGCGGTCACCCTCCTTCCTCCTGGGTGTATAAATAGCCTGCGAGAGAAGCACCTGGGGAATTTGGTGCCTGGGGCTGTGTTTCTGGACAGTCCCGGCAGTAGCCAGTGAGCCCAGTGAAGCCGCCTGCATTGGCTCTGCTCCAGCACCCGGCCAGGGCACCAACCACTGCACCGTGAGGGATGATGGTGTGAAACCATCACCCTCCATTCGCTCTGGTCCCTGTCCCTGTCATGTCCCAGTGGACAAGAGAGTGCTGGGATGCTCCCTCCAGCAGCCCTAGGCACGGGCGATGCTGTGACCTCTTCTCCATGCACTTCTCTGTCCCTCTGCTGTGGTCAGGAACCTGTTCACGGGTGGGAGCTCTGGTGGGCAGGGTCAAAGGGGAGAGAACCTGCGCAGCTGGAATGGCGGCAGGCCGGTGCAGACACGAGCACGCAGCAGGGCCTCGCTCCGAGCTGGTAGCCCCTTGTCCACGCTGCGCTGATGAGGAAAGCTCCCTGCAACGAGGAGCAGGCAGGGCAGTGTGTAACCAAAGACTTGGAGCAGCTGCCGTGTGCTGGAGTGGGGGGCGTGGAAAACCCCTGGTCACTGGGATGCCAGTCTGTGCTGTAGCAGCCGTCGTGTCTGTCTCCTTCACACAGAAAAGGCAGAGCTCCTGAGCTACCAGATGATTCCAGTGGCTCCAGGTTCAGGGAGAAAGGGACAGCTTGCTATGGGGCAGCTTGTGGGATCAAGAGGGGCCTTCCCACTTCTTGGCTTTCCAGAGAGTTGGGGTGAGCTTGGATGTGATCAGGTCTGTGCACCCACTGCCCCAGGCACTTGGGATCGCTTGGGAACCTCTTTGTCTTGTGCACATTCCTGAGCATGCGATTCCCCCCTCGGTTTTCTCGTGCCTTGTTGCGGACTCCAGACTGGGAGAGCTGGGGTCCAGCAGGGCCAGGAGATGATTACAGCCGCTTCCTATTACTCTGCAGCTTGCTGAACCCGCTTGTCCGTTTTCGTTTCCTTAATCTGCATCCCAGCATTTTCTTTGTTATTTTATTTAGAGGGGAGGGCTTGGTTGCTGAAGACTGAGGATTGCTGCAAAGAGCATTTTCATGCATAGCTGTGGGCTCTGGGAGAGCAGTTTAGGTGCCCGCTGGCTGCCACGGCACAGAAAAGCTCTGTGGCTTTTGGTGGAACAGGTCTGCTCCCAGGGAGGCTGGGGAAGCCATCTCGCTGCCCCCTCACCACGTTTGCCCCTGTGGCTTTCCTCTTCAGGGCAAAAACCTCCATCCTTCCAAAGCGCTCTGTGCTCTGAACTGGCTGTTCCTCCTCCATTTCCCGTGGCACTGGCGCGTCTGTCCTTGGCCAGCCTTGGGACAAGGTGTTCCTGCAGCAGCTGATGCAGTGGGTTGAGTCTTACCCAGCACAATGCTGAGTCCCACACCTTGCAGTGCGGCCTGTGCACTACAAACCTAGGAGAGCGAGCCTACCCTGGTGCCCGTCTCCACTAGCTTGCCCATCACTGGTGCTGGTTGTGTTTTGGAGCTCTGAACTAATTGCCGGGCTTGTTCATGACCTCAGCTTCCCTGCTTAGTGTGTCAGACAGCCCCGGAGGGGCTGCAGGAATCCTGTGAATCATGAATACTTTTGGAGTGATTACTCCAGGGCGTGCATGAGATGTTTCCTACTGTGCTGGAGGAGGGTGCCTGGTTGCAGGAGGCAACGTAGTCCTAAGATATGGTCAGTTCCGTGCTTGTCCTCCTGGGAGCTGCTGGGGCAGCGGTGCAGAAGGCTGAGTTCCCAGGGTGGAAGAGATAGGTATGAGAGGGGAACGTAGGGAGATCCGCATAGCTGCCTGCAGCGGGGGGGCCCAGGCTAGTACACAGTGTCCCTCTGCAGCTCCTTGCCCCCCTTGGCCCACTCTGGGGGATGACTCTGTTGCTGTTGCAATCTGGCAGCTCTGGGCTTTGTGGCTTTAGCTGCAAAGCAGGGGCAAGAGCAGTGGTGGCCTGGCTGGGCCACCGGGGCCTGTGCGCTTGCAGAGCGTGGTGTCAGGAGCAGAAAAAGATCTTGTGTTTGTGAGGAGATAGGGGTATGTGGGGCCTTGCAAGTGCTCTTGGGCAGCTGTCTGCCTGTCTGCAAGCAGAGTTGGCAGCTGCAGTGACGGGGAGAGGCCGGGAGGCCCTATGAAGGCCGGGAGGAGAAGAGCTCGCATCTCTGGTCTTTGCTAGGGGATTGTACTGGCTTGAAGAGGAAAAAGGAGAGCAAGCAACCTGTGATGGAGAGCAGGCAGGGACGAGAGGTCTCGTTGCCTCCATTCTTCTGGCTTATCGGGCATGCCACAGGGGCAGGCAGCCCTGAGCATCCTACGGAGAGGACTGCGGATGGCCAAGGAGGAAGGAGCTGCTGGGGCTGCGCCCCAGACCTCTGCTCATGCGAGCTGGGCCTGGGCACCCTGGGGAAGGGTGTCCAGCATGGCTTGGAGGACCTGCTGGCACAGCCTTCTGCTGCTTCAGGCCAGCTCGGAGAGCAGCCTGGGCCTCGGTGAGTCAGCTTGAGCTGCGGGTCTCATTGCTCACTCTGCACCAGTGCTGTCTCAGCTCGGTTAACTCCTTCCGGCAGCGCACACCGAGAGGGGTCAGGGAGCCCTGCGCCAGGCTTGCCGAGTGGCAGGCTCTGCCAGGGACATCAGCAGCCCTTGCTGAGACGAGGTGCTCTGGGCACTTGTGTGGATGGCTGGGACTGATCGGCGAGAGCGCTCAGCACGTGTGGCAACGCGTAGTCCTGGCGCACGGCTTGGGGCCAGCAGCCCAGCGGGCCAGTCCGCGGGCTGCACTTGCTGTGCTGCTCCGATGCTGAGCAGGAATGCTGAGCATGCGGCCGCTCCAGGATGTACGTGGAGGGAGGCAGGCGTGGAGCCAAGGCCTGGCCTCGTGCCCTCTGGAGAGAGAGAGGAGAGGAAGATCTGTGATGGCTCAGGGCCCAGTCTTGAGTGAGGAGAGAGGAGATTTGGGCAGAGCCCCGGTGTGAAGGGGAGGCTCTGTGGAGGGGGCAGCGATGTTTGTGATGTGCAGCAGGTCCCCAGGTGGCCCGGGCCCTTTCTCCTCACTGCATGGAGGCAGTCAAATGCTGGTGGCCAAGATAGACAGCAGGTGCTGAGGCTGCCAGGGACAGAGAGGGGCTTTGCTTGTGGTAGCCTTGGGTCACTGGACTCCTGCAAGGCATTGCTATGTCCCAACACCCCTTGCTGAGGCAGGGATGGGTGACCTGGGGCTGGCATGTGGCTCTGCCCGGCCATCAGGGACTCCTGCCTGCACGAGCACCCAGCTTCCCAGGTCTGCTGGGAGGCCTCCTCCTGTGGCGAGCATCCAGCCCATGTGCACCGCATGTGGTGGATGTGGCTGGGAAGGTTAGTGTTGTGCCTCCTTAAAAACAGGCACGGTGCTTTGGAGAGCAGGAGGGCCGAGGAGGGGGGTTGCTTTGGGGCTTTGGGTGGTTGGCTTGCCCTTGCTTTGTTTGCAAAGCTTGTCCGAGTTGAGCAAACTCCAGGTGACCTAGAATAGCCTGTGTTCTCTGCCAGCCAGAGCCTTGGCAGAGGGACTGCGGAGCTCCATATACCCAGTTTGGCAGGGCAGGTTTGTGGCAGCTGGTAGAGGAGGGCTAAAAGCAGCCTTAGTGCCACGGCCCTGGTTTGAGCCCCTTCCCTGAGCTGCAGGGCTCAGAGCTGTGATGCTGCTCCCTATCCTGAGGGGCACCAGGACTGGTATTTCACCTTTTAATGGTGGCACATAGATGAGTGGAGACCAGGGCATTGTGGATGGGACAACAAGCTGTGTGGGTATGCCGCCCCAAGGCACCCCAAACATTCAGGGCCTAAAGGCCCCTCTTACTGTGGGAGAAGTGGGTAAGGCTGAGGGATGGCATGGCCAACTCGAGGATATTGTTTGGCAGAGGGTACTCAGACATGCTGTGAAGTGTATGAAGCAGCACAATGCTAAATTACAAGCTAGGTGCAAGGGAAGATTTGGATGCACCCATGCAGACGAGGTAGGGAGGTGTTCAGGGTTTTAGCAGAGTGCAGCATCCTGCCTTCCCCTTGCCCGCGGGGCAAGTCCCAAACACCCTTGAAGAGCTTTTGCTGGAGAGCCCTGCCTCTTGCACCACTTCTGGTAGAGCAGCTGGCACTGACTATACCACACACGTGGTGGGCCATGTTAGTGAGATGGGGCATGTCCCCTCTTTGCACTGCTGCTCTGCTGTCCTGTTCCTACATAGCAGGCCAGCCGGGAGTGAAGGCCTAAGAGGTAAGACACCTGAGTTCCCTCGGAGTGTCCTTGGCAGAGTCTCTGCCCTGCAGCAGCGCTCCTTTCTTGGTGCGGCCCTAGGAGAGCAGCCGCAGTGCAGTGATTTCCTTGTCATCAGTATTGCCCTACTCTACTGACCTCCAGGATATGGCAGTGGTCTAATTAGTGCTGTTCCACCGCAAGGCTTGCTGGAGCACTGTGTTGTCTTGTCCTTGCTTTGAGGATGTCTCACTGGGACCAGAAAGGCATCGGTCCCATTTAAAACTGGGTCGATTCAACATGATCTAGGACAGGCAGGAGGAAAGCAGGCTTGGGAGAAAGGAGAAGAGGAGGAGAGTGCATCCTATCAGCAGGTAGAGCTGGTGCTGGAGCTGTGTGGCTTTCTCCCCACCCTGGGCCCTGGTGATGGTCCAAGGTGCCAATGTTTAGGGCTTGTCAGGGCAAAGTCCATTCCAGGGCTGATCTGTGAGGAGTCATGATGCTCTGAGATGAAGTCAGTGCAGAGCGTATAGGATGAAGGCCTATCTGTCGAGATGGCAATCTGGATTTGTAACAGGGCTGTCTGCCACTGTAGCTGGTGATTTTGTGAGACTCCTATTCTGGTAAGGCTGGAAGTTGGTGGAGATCAGGAAGGCAGGTCTGCTCCCACATTTTTCTTCCACCTTCTTCCTGTGGAGTCAGGATGGAGTCAGTGTTCAGGAGCAGATTGAGCCTGATCTGTGAGTGGCTCTGGCCTTCTACCAGGAGGATCTGGAAGGGTGAGGGAAGAGAGCACAGCCCATGGTTAGAGCAGGGGCTGGGAGCAAGAATGCCCGAGCTTGGGGCTCTCTGTGCCACCGCCTGACCCCCCAACTTTGGTGCCGTTGCTTCTCTTCCTGGAGATGCTTCCCTCATGAGAGAGCTTGCTGTGCGACATGGCCAGACTCTTGTGGCTGAAGCCAAAGCCAGGGGCTTGTGATAGCCCTGGGGAGAAGCCCCGGGCCACAGCCCTGCTAGCCGTCATTTCCAGGGAACGAGGGCCTGGGTGTGCTGCGTCCCCGCTGGAAGCGAAGCAGCCCCAGGTCTCCAGGAAAGGAGCGTCGAATGCCCATGGGAAGCCCCGGAGTGCAACCCGCAGGGCCGGCGGGGGCGGCGGGGCCCGCGCGGCCGGAGCCCCCGCAGCCATAGCCGTGGCAGCGGCTGTCTCCTCCCGGAGAGGGCTGGCGGGGGAGGCGCTGCCGGGGATTCGCGCTGGCTCTGCCTGTGGTTTCCTGCCGAAATCACATGGCTCCTGCCGTTTCCATGGAGAGGGCCAGGGTGGGCGCTGCCAATTGCCTCTAAGAATTCCCTGCTTGCTCCCTGTCCATGGGAGTGGAACAAAGGGGATGCACCAAGCCAGGCCCGCTCTCGCCGCCGTGCTGCCCGCCGTCCCCCGCCTTGCACAGGACATGTGAGTGTCCCCCGGGGCCTGCACAGCCCCGCTGGCCCCAGGGAAGCCGTTGGTCACGGGGAGGAGAGGGGATCGCGTCGCGTTCCCCCTCGGGAGGGCGCGTAGCTGCAGGGCCGCATTCCCTGCAAGCCTCGTTTCTGGCCCAGGGCAGGATGGGCTCTTCGTCCTCCCTGGGAAGGGCACCCCAAGCCCCGGTGGGGCAGCCCGGTGGTGGCTCTGAAGCGCCCTGCCCAGGACGGGGTGCGCTGCGAGCCGGTCCCCAGGGCAGCCGCGCTGCCTGCGCTGCCCCTGGGTGGGGACAGGGTCGGCACCAGGCGGCCCCCTGCTCTGTCCTATCCTTGTGCAGGACAGACAGGCACTCCCGCACGTTGCAATGGGCCGAGGTAGTGGACGGAGATACGTGGGCAGTGTTGGGGTTGTCCCCCTGCCACCGTCCCATCAGCACTAGGCCCTCCTGGGGCTGGGATTTGCGGTGCCTGGGCTGAGCTCGGCACAGGCGGTCGCTGGGCTGGCGGCCCCCACTCTGGCCAGTTTCTGTGGCAGCCTCTGTGTTTTGTGTGGCGGTGGTGCCGCTTGTTTTGATTCTGCAGCAAGCTGGGCGCTTTGAGCTTAGTGGTGCCCAGCCCTGGCCGTGTCGCGGCCGGGAAATCCCACCCATGTCAGGCTGAGATGCTGAGATTTCCCAGCCCCGCTCCAGGAGGGCAAGAGACAAATGGAAAGGCGAGCGTGTCCATATAGGGCTCTTTGTGAGTGTCTGCAGGAGGCTGCAGCTCCAGCCCCGCTGCCCTCAAAGTCGTCGAGGTGCCGCTGAGTCTGGAGCGATTGAGGCTGGAGCGATTGTCTCTGTGCCCGTCCCGGAGTGGGGACTGCCCCATCTCCCTCTGCTGCTCTTGTCCCCTGCTTCAGAGCAGGGCACCTGGGGACCGGGGCAAGGCTCCTGAGGGTCCTGGGTGCATGGCCACGTCAGCTGGGTGCTGCCTCCTCCATGGCTACGGAGCTTTAGCAATGGAGGAAAACAAAAATGCTTGGAGGAATTAATGGGACAGATCTTGCTTTGTTGCTGGCCCGATCCTCCTGTCTCCCAGCCCTGCGGAGCCTGCCAAGGAAGCACTTGCAAGCACCTTTAACTCCTTCCCTGCCGCACTTTGGGCAGGCTCTGCCCTGGCCTAGCCTAGGAGATCAGTCTATGACCCCCCACCAATAGCAGCAAACAGGCCCAGTGGATTTTACCCTTGCCAGAGACTACTGGGGCTAGAAATCCTGACCTTCCTATAAATCCTGTGCCAGTCGGGGACCTGTTCCCTAGGTAGTTGGTCCCCTGGCACATCCCCTGGGAGAGGGCTGAGGCCTAACACAGCTTATGACACCAGCACTGCACAAAACTGTCCAGCACAGGGGTGGTTGTTGGCCGTGTTAGCTGGTCTGGTGGTTTGCTGCCCATGCTGTGCCAGCGCAGGGCATGTTGTCCTGGAGGAGCATGTTTGGTTCCCCTGCTTGCTATCCATGCCTGTCATGATGAATGGGTGCTGGAGACTTGACCTGCCTTTTCTGGATGTGCTGAGTGCTGGCCTGGTGGTAGCCCAGTGACTTCTTTCCAACCTCTGTCTGGTGTTCTTGTTCTGCCCAGGAATTTGTGTCTTCTGCTGCCATGGCAAGGCCTGGTGGGATGCCCAGGGAGAGGAGCCCCAGGGTGCATCCCTGTTCAGGCAGACAGTTGTCCCACACCTGCTGTTACCCCAAAAGGAACTCATCAGGGACTTGGGGACTTGCAGGTGGTGACGTGTAGCTCCTGGGTTATTTGTCCTTGCAGTTCTCCTGGCAGGAATTCAGGGGCCCTTTTCTTCCTGGTATGTGTGGAGGATTGCTCCCTGGAGGCTTAGGTGGACCCCCAGCTTCTGGGGAGCCCCCAGAGGGATTGTAGAAAAGCTTTGTGTCCAGGAGCGCATGGACGAGGGCAGCTCTCCCTGACGTCCCCAAAAGTCTGCATTGTCACAGAGGCCATGGTGGGCATGGCAGAGCTCCCGCTGTGCTCTGGGGTTGCTCTAACTTGGAGAATGAGGCCGGTGAGCTTGGGCTGCGAGGTCAGGACAGGCTTTGTGCAAGTCCAGGCCATCATGAGGCTGGAGCAAGGCAGCACAGGGCTGCTTCCACTGCCCCTGCCTCCCCGGCTTGTGCTTTGGGGCTATTTATAGGGCTGCCATTTATATCTGTTCTATTTCTGCCCTGACGTCGTATCAGGAAGATGCAAGGAAGTGACGGGGAAAGGGCTGAGCCTGCTGCAAGCCTCAACGCCCAGCTGGGCTGCCTGGCCCCCTTGGGCCACCATGGCCGTGCCAGTTCCGCCTGCCCTGTAACGGCCAGAGGGCAGAGGAGCAATGTCTCCCAGGTCCTGCCTGTGCCGCTCCTCCCTGAGCAGCTCCGGGAGATGGGCAGGCCACAACCAGGAAAGATCCACATGGGATTCCTGCAGCGGGGCAAGAAGAGAGCCCCGCAGAGGCGGGATGTCCACCCAGGGAAGGGAGGCTCCCTATGGTGCCGGCGCCAGCCTCGCCACAGGTAGAGCCTCCCTTGTCACAGGGACTAATTCTTCTCCAGCCCTCGGGGCACAGAGCTGTGATCTGCGGCGTCGGGCTGCCGTGTTATCTTGGCGTTGGCCTCTCCGGTTGCTGTTTCTTGCATTCGATTAGAGGTGTTGGTTGTCTCATGCAGTGGGGAGGAAGAGGATCTGCAAGTACAGTTCCTCATTAGTATAGTAGTGGTAAGCCCAAAGGCTGGGATCAGGCTCTCCCAGGCCAGGACTGGCCTCTTCTACCCTATACAGAGACTTGCCTTCCTGCAGCCATCACCCCCTCGTTCACTGTGGCTCCCTTTTGAGCTGCAACGATGTTTTTTGTGGCTGGAAACGTCACCTCCTGCTCACTCCTGGGTCACCCCCATGGTGTCACGCTCGTTTCCCCCTCAAGAGACCAATGCTGAGGTGCTGACAATGCAGCTCCCCGTCCTCTTTTGCACATCAGTGCCTTCTGCCTCAGCTTGTGGTGCAGATGCCAGGCTGCGGGGTGCCCGCAGTAGGATGGCTGAGGCTGGCAGGTGCCCCTTAGTGCCACGTTTCCAGCTGTGAGATGCTTCCAGCCATGCTGGGGCAGGCCGGTGCCTGTGTCTGAGCAGCACTTAGCAGGGAGCGGGCTAAAATAACTACCCGATCACCTTGGCCTTTGTCTAATTAGTGCTTGTGCACCTGGGGGATGCACCCCTGGGGCGGGTGGCTTCTCTGATGGCTGAGTGATGCAATGAGGGGCACAGCCTCTGAGCTTGGCTCCTCCTTGGCATAGCACGAGGCTCCAAGCAGGCATCATGGCAGCAAGGGAACCTGTCTGGGACTGAGCACTGCCACAGCATGTGGAGTCTGGGCAGCTCCTACTTTCCACAGGGGACAGGAATGTTGGGATGTGTTCTGTGGCATCTTGATGTTCCTTCTGTCTGCTGGGATTGACTGGCCATGGCTGCACCTCCATCAGCAGCACATGTGTCCGAGCATGGCTGCCTGCATGAGTGTTTGTAAATTTGGGGTGCTTTTCTGCTGTGACTTAATTTTGCATCTGGAGTGAGATGTGATTTGGCCTGGGAGAGCTGTGCTTGGGAAAAGCCAGCCTGGGATCTGCAGAGGGATCCTGGCAAAAGCTACCCCTCTGCTCTCCCAAATACAGGTTAGTTATTGAAGACTTGATATTTTAAGGGAGGAAAAAAAGTCTTAGCAGAAATGAGAATAAACTTGTTTGTGACTCTTGCTGTGGCCTCTGTTACAGAGCATGGGACAAGGAGAATGGGATGGAGCCCAGCAGCTTTCCCCGCTGTGCTTGGGGACCAGTCTGTGCCTAGGTACCTCCCCGGCACAGTGTCAGGACTGTTTCTTGGGTTCTCTGCGCTCCTCCAATTCCTGCGGGATTTGGGCCATTGGGAAAAGCCATTCTGGGCCTCCCAGGTCTCCATTTGCCCAGCTCTGCACAGCTTGCCTGGAGATGGTCACTGCTCCTGTGTTTCTGGCATTGCCACCAGCCAGGGTTTGGGGAGTGAAGCGCCCATCTGCTACAGCTGGGAGGGAAACTTCACCCTGCAGCAGGGCTGGCAACAGGGCAGGACCGTCTGCCTGCGTCTGTGGGCAGTGCCAGGAATGCCCTGGCTATCAGAGCAATGCCAGGCATAGCTTTGCTGGGAGGGGAGAGACCCGGGAGAGCTCTCCAGGCCTGGGCAGAGCAGCACGTGACGGAGAGACCTTGTGAAAGACGTGTGGCTCAGGCAGGAGGCCCAAATCGCTGCTGTGTTGGAGGGGCAGATGCGGTTGCCCTGGCTGGCTGGCTCAGGGCCAGTGTGCTGAGCACCTCAGGGGCTTCCTGAGCTCAGAGGAGGTGGCCTGCACCTCTCTGCATGGCCTCCCCCTTCCCAGCACCTGCTCTGCATGCCCAGGTGGCCAGGCAGGCTCTGTGGGCACGTATTCCTTTACCTCCGCCGCTCCGCAAGCTTTCCTGGCAGCACTGCTCACGCCCTTCGCCTGCGCTGTCCCAGCAAAGTGTCCTGCTGCTGGCAAGAGCCACTGTGCACCCGCTGTGGCCTGTGCCAGCCAAAGCACCTCAAGATCCTCTGCACGCCCGGGCATCCTCCAAGGCCTTTGGAAAGCGTATGCCCATGTCCACTGAAGGGCAATGCCCAGGATGGTGCCATGCAGACCCCTTGCCCGGGGTATGGGCTACCCCCTCAGCACCAGGCAAAGCTTTTTCAGGGCTCCAGGGCAAGGAGAGGTGGGTGTCCGCAAGCACGGTAGCGAGGCCACCACTGCCAGCCTCTTAGCTGCAAGGCCCAGGCCTCTTTTCGTGCTGCACGGCGCTGGGAAGCGCCTCTCCCCGCACGCCCAGCGGCTTTAGCGTAGAATCCTTGTTAAACTTTAATGAGAACAAACAAGCCTGGCATGGGCCGTAGCTGGAGGCGCACAGCCTGGACACGGGCCGGGCACCGGCTCCGCAGCGCTGGCAGCAGGGCTGGCGTGGTGGGACTTTCACCCATCCGCAGCCCTGGCAGAGCCATGGAGCCCCTGCGTCCAGGAGCAGGGCTGTTGCTGGAGTGGTGATGCCCCCAGGCAAGAGTGGCCCTGGGTGCCCCGCTAGCTCCTGGCCTTGTGCATCGTGCAGGTGCCCTTCTATGGCCGGGCTAGCTCCAGGATGGGGAGGCAGCCCCTCAGTTGACTCACTGTCTCAGGAGGATATTAGTGGTCCTGGAGAACCCCCATGTCTAGAGGCACCTCATAAGGACTCTGCGCCAAGGCTTTTCCTCCCGAGCCCTGCCCTACTTCACTTAAAAGCGGCAGCAAACAGGAAAGGAGCCTGGGAGGGAGGTGTCTCTTCCTGCTGCGATGACGCCAGCCTTTCCCAGACTGGATGGGGCTAGGCTGCTCTGGTCTTTTCCTTCAGAGACAAGGCTAAAGGCATAAAGAGGGCTGGGGTGGTAGGGGTAGCCAGACCCAAGTACCCTGGTCCTTTGGTCCGTAGTCCTCTCCTGCCCCAAATGCGGCTGCTTGAGGGATTGATTATCCTTGTGGATACACCATGCAGGGAAGCTCTGCCACTTTCTGCGTGTGTCGCAGCCAAGGACAGGGACCCAGGTTTATCCTCCCCTTCAGTTCAGTGCAAGGAGTTTTTCCCTGTCCTCAGCCCTTGCCTGCCTCTTGGGAGCTGGACTCCCCAGGCGCATGGGGCATCCTTGGTGTGACTGGCTCCTCAGTCATGCCTTGCTGATTGTAAGGCCAAACTCCTACGCCTACTGAACAGGCGGGAAAGAAACCCTTCTTTGTTAGAGCCTTAACAACCATCCCCTTCGGTTCCCACGTGAGAATCACACCCATCATCCTTTCAGAGTCCTGGAAGGAAGTCTGGAGCAAAACCAGCCTCCCGAGGACTCTGGAGACCCAGATAGCACGAGCTAGGAAGATCTGAACAAGGAAATCCTTTTTCCTAAGCAGCCACTAGATGCGGTGGTGAAGTAATGGGATGCTCCATGAGGATGCCATGGGACTCTCCATGCCAATGCCTGTTGTGCCGCCTGTAGCAAAGCAAGGAGAAAGGCCATCCAGAAGAGAGAGCAGAGAGGTCTCTCCAGTGCGGCTCATCCCTAGCAGTGGTTGTGAGCCTCATCTGCCAGGGTGCGAGTCGCTCTGCCCCGTGGGTTTGTGCCCACCTGAAGTCCATGGAGCCGGAGTGAGGGACCGTGAGTGCAACATCTCCCCCCTATGCAGTCTCTGGTTCTGGTTTCAGGCCAGCAGCTTGTTCAGAGGGTGATGCTGGTCTCAAATACCCTGTGCGGCTCAGGGTATTTGTGAAGGGACAAGTGGAGGAGGCAGCCAGGAGGGGCCCTGCCCCAGGTCAGCGCTTGCAGGGCCCCTTCCCGCCGTAAGGGATGTCCTCCCTTCCCCGGGCTTTGACTCAGGCCGAGCGTGCGGATGCGGCGCCGGTCAGTGATGTCAGCCCTGGACCAGGGGAAGTGTGGGAGGAGACTGCAGCGCGCGGAGCCCTCCCGGGCCGGCCGCGCGGGACACGGCATGAGGGAGAGCCGGCGGCGGCCGCCCGCCGTGCCCGGCACGCCAGCCCCAGCCGCAGGGGCGCCCGCCGCCCGCTATGAACGGCAAACGCCAAGGTACCGAGCGCTGGCAGCGCGGGGCCCTCTGCCCGCATCCCCCTGCAAGGTCCTGGAGGGGGCTGGGGGGTCCTCTGGGTGGAGAGGGCCTTGTGTGAGGTGGCTTGAGAGCTGTGGGCCTGTGACTGCCCAGCCTGAGCGAGGTGAAGGGGACGTGACTTGGGGTTGTCTTCTGCGTGTTGTCCTGGTCAGGAGATCCGAGGACGGGCTCGGGGAGTGCAGAGCAACGGCATAAGGTGCTCCCGTGCCAGGCAGGAAACGGGAGTCTGTGGGGACACCAGCTGCATTCTAGTCCCTTCTCCAAGTTCATGCTGATGGCTGATGGATGTGGTGGACGTGGGCGTCCGCAACACTTAGCCAAGGCAGACGCTGGTCATTTGGGGGGACTTCAGCAGCTGGAGGTTTGCAGGGCAATGCGGATGCTGGGAGCAGGAGGCTGGGCACCCAGATTTTCACTGGGGGTCATCTTAGGGTGAGTGACGTCACTTGCTGTGCCCTAGGGAGGAGCTCTGTCCCTGCCGGGGACACTAGGGATGGGCAGTGAGGGGACATTGTCACTATGGAGCGCGGAGACGTGATACCAGGGGACAGGAGGGTGCACGGGGACGTGGCCCTGGAGAGGTGCCGGAGTCCGTATCTGAAGGTGGAGGTGGATGCTGGCTGGGACTGAGTGTGCGTTTCCAGGCGTGTTCGCTCCTGATGGGCACGGGAACAGCCTTCCCTCCCTGGCTGGGGCATAGGGCACGCTGGGGCTCCAGGATGGTGCACGTTTGGATACCAGAGCAATGCGTCTGTCCTTGGCAAATGAATTTTCTTCTCCCTCATGCGCCAAGACTCCTCTGCTACGAACTGCTCCATACAGATAATGAGAATAAACAGAGCGTGGATGCTGTGTCCAGCATCCCTGGCACTGTGGCCCCAGCGGGAGCGGGCAGAGCTCGTGTATCCTAGGGCTGGTCTCCTGCATATGGGGACTAAGTTGGGTCTGCTGGGCACCTCCAAGGAGGTTCCTGATCTCTGCAGTGGGTCTGATTGCCCTAAACAGGCCGTCCCCTCTGGTGGGGCAGGGAGGTGACCCATGTCCATGGTCCCCAAGGGGCTGGGGATCCTGGCTGGGTGCTTGGTCTTTCTCTGAGGGACCCAGCCTGCTGCATTCAGCCCCTTCCCTGTGACCACCGCAGTCCTGGGCCAGTTTCCTAACTGTCCTAGAAGACAGCTCACATTCAGCATAAGTGGGGACTGCCCCAGCCCTCCTCGGTGGCCTCACTGGCTACCAGTTTGGGACTTGTGTCTCCTGGGAATTCCGGGGTACCCCAGGGCAAGAGGCAGCGGGTGCCCTGGTCTGGGCAGCCGGGTGGGAGCTTGCAAGTTCCTTTGCAAAGTGTGCGCGGACTGTCCGCCTATGCCTCGTCCTGCCCTGCCCTTCCTCAGGGATACTCCGAGGGGTAAATAAGCATTTCCTCCAATTCTTCACCGTCCCAGCTCCTTCCTTTTCCTGCTGCCCTCCCACTCAGCGCGAGGGGCCGGGCGGTGTCCCGCGGGCGCGAGGGTGGACACCTCCACTGTACCCAGGCTTTGGCTTCGGCAGCCCGGTGGGCCTCTGTGTCACTGGCCCCATTGCAGAGCAGCCAGAGCAGCATCTGCTGCCTCAACGGGGCAGGGGGCAGGCCTTATCGCGGGGAGTTTTTTTCCCTGGTGAGTCATGGGGAGCTGTGATGAGGTTCATCGGACCAACAAAAAATTTCCCCCTCCTTGCCTTGCGTGGCGGCTCCGCTGGGGGCAGGCAGGGAAGGGCCTCGCTTCCTGGAGGGGAGGCAGAGCGTGGAGGAGGTCAGAGAAGAGGCAGCTCCCAGGCCCTCTGTGACCAGGCGGCTCGGCACTAATCCCCGGATGCTCCCGGCCGCTGTGCTGGGAGGGGGCGGGCGGGAAGGAGGAGGGGGACCGGCTGCAGCCCGTGCACGGCAGCGGCCAACGCTGTCCCCGCAGCCGGAAGGGGCTGGCGGGGGCCTGGGGCACACACGGGGGCTAAGGCAGCAGGGATGCAGCTGTACAAACAAGGATGCGGCCGCTCGGCTGCGGAGGAGGAGGAGTGTCAAATGCTTGAGTTCACGGAGGGATGTGTCTGTGCCCAGGGAGGTGGCTGTGTGCAGGTCACCATGTGCCATCGGCATGGGGGCTGCGGCTCAGCTGCACCAGCCCCCCTGGAGAAGCCCCTCACCAGCCCTTGCTGCTGCTCTGGCCCCGCTCCTTGGCGCTGGGGACATGGGGCGCTGGCGGGGCCCTGCTGGGCACCCTTGGGCGCTTCTGGCCTCAGATGCACCTTTCTGGGTGGCGTTTCTGGATGTGCTGGTCAGAGCGCAGCTCCCACGGCAGGAGGGCTGGGGGTATGGAGGAGCCTGTTTGGGCTCTTGGGGCGTCTCCAGCTGTCGCAGTTGTTGATAAACCCGAAAGAGCGACCTGAGGCTGGTGTCTGAGTGTCAGAAACAGAAACCAGCTAGGACCAACCCAGCCGGTTGGACTGCCCCCCGCCTCCCATGCCGTGCGCGGAGAGGAAGCTGGTAGCAGCATTCTTCATATCCAAATCATCTTGAGAGCACCAAGCGCAGCAGAGAAGAGGTGGCATCCAGGCTGGAGAGCCCACGGGGCGGACTGCGGCGCTCGCTGCCAAGCGGTCTGCCCGGCCCCCGGCACCTGGGCTCTCCTGGCCGCCGGCGTGGGCAGCGGCAGCCGGCGGGCTCCGGGGTCCCCCCGCTGTGTCCCTGCGGGGCTGCAGGCAGCCCGTGACCGAGGCGCTGCGACCAGCAAGGTTCCAGCGGACAGCGGCTTTGTGAGTGTTAACCCTCTTCTCGGGGCCAAGGAGCACTGCCTTGGCGGGGCTGGCAGGGACAGGAGCTCTGGGGCATGGGGACGTGAGGCTCCCACTGCTCGCGGCAGGGACCCTTTCTGGACGAGCACAAGGAGAGGGAGGGACGTGCCCCCCGCTCGGCTGGTGGCAGGGACATGTGTGTGCAGCTGCTCTGTCTGGCGCTGGCCTCGCTCTGAGCCCGAGGAAGGGCTTCCCCAAGGAGCCTGCAGTGAGATGGGGCTGGTGGTTGCCCCACAGGAGTGCTCCGTGGGCTCCGCGCACTGCCATGGCCAGCCGCAGCGGTACCAGGTACCTCTTATCTCGGCAATGTCTGGAATGCACCGCGCTGGGGCTTTCCCTGCTCCAAGAGCCGAGCGTGCCTGGAGCAGGAGCCCCCGTGCTCGGCCTGCCCAGCCACCTCCTGGAACGAGGCGCCCCTTGCTACCCGTGCCCAGCTACCCCCTGCTGCTCCCCGGTGCCCGGGAATGCCAGGCTGGAGCATCCCTCCATGATTGGCAGGAAAGCAGAGCCTGCTTGGGGGCTCTTGAATGAGTTTGGGATTGTGGCATGGAGCTGGGCTGCAGGGCACCACAGCCCAAGGACACTGGAGGGTGCTCGTGGAGGGGACTGGAGGGCAGGAGCTGGCACTGGCAGCCCTGGGTAAGGGCTGGCAATGAACAGTCAGGACTCCAGGCCGCTCACTGGGCTGCCTGGCAGCAAACCCCTTTGCTGAGCGGTCCCGTGGTGCCGGACGAGGCCTCTCTGCACTCGTTCTCGCAGCAATCGTGGCCCTGCAGTGCGGTGCAACCTGGGGGAGAGCCTAGCGGGGGCTGTTGGGCTGGCACAGGAGGATGTGATCCTGTGGGAATCACAGCTCATCACGATGCTCCCCGTCCCAGTGGCCTCAGGCAGGCTGGAAGCGTGTCCCACCTTGGCCCCCCAAGCTGCTGGAGTATATGAGAGATCCTGGGCATCATGTTAACTTTCCAGAGAGCTGGGTAGGGGAGGGACACTGCTGTTGCACTGATGTCCTCAGCATCCTTCTGCCCTTGGGATGTCCTCAGCATCCTTATCCGCCACCACTGCCCTCAGCATTTCTTTCTGCTGTGATGCCCTCAGTATCCTGTTCACCTGCGATGCCCTCAGCACCCTGCTCCCCAGGGAATGCTCTCAGCATCTTTCCTGGCAATGCCCTAAGCATCCTTCTCAGCACCGGCTCCTGCCTGAAGGGCCTTTCTCAGAACTTTCTTGTGCCCTCAGCCGGCCTCGGGGGCTGGGCAGGATGGCCTGGGTGGGCTGTGCTCTCCTTATGCTGCTGAGAGTGACCTGGCCCACACATGCCCGTCCCACTGCAGCACTGGCAGGCGCTTCCCTATGGATTAGGCACCATAACACCCAGCTGGGGCAGCAAGCCCGGCTCCGTAGGCCTTGCTCGCTCGGCAGGGAGCTGATTAAACAGCCCTGCAGAGGGTAATCTGCCCAGGCCCTGCAGGTCAGACAGGCTGCTGGGGATTACAGCTCCTGGTAATGAGCTTAATTGGGACAGTGTTGTCCTGGAAACTGGAGGGGCTGGCACTGAGCTGACTCCCGGGCTCCAGGACCTGCAGCGCCCTTGGATTGCTTGGTCCCAGGCTGGGGGACAGGCGCCAAGGAGAGGGGACGGATGGGCAGCGGGACTAGGCCGCAGGGCCCGCCGTGCCCCAGCTGCGCTCGGCAGGGTTCTGTCTGTGACAGCCGCCTTTGAGTTGTCACCGCCGTGGTGCTGCGGCCCTGGCTCGCACCGGGGCCACTGGAGCTGGAGCACGAGAGCCCAGGCCGCAGCTGGGCACGGGGCGAGGAGCACGTGGCGGCATGGCCTCGGGGCGGCCGGGCAGGTGTGTGCGCGGCGCTGCGCGCGGGGCCGGCCTTGCCGGGGGGTGGCCGAGCACGCGGGGCACTCGCTGGGCCACCACGGCCGGTTGGGAGCGCGGCTGGCGAGCGGGGCGGTCACTGGCTCAGGAGCCAGGGGAGGGACGCGGTGGTGGCGATGGCACCGCGGGTGTCTCTGCTGGATCCTGCGCAGCGTGGGCAGCCGTCACAGGGACTGGACAGGGACTAGCAGCAGATCTGGGGCTCCTGACACTGTTTCTTTGGCATTGCACTGCTGGGGGCAGAGGGGTTGTGGCAGCAGTGGGCTTGGGCATGTTCCTGTTCGCTGTCCCCATCATGGGCACTGTCCATGCGGATTTTCCAGGGTCCTTCTGGGGATTACTCTGCCTTTCGTTCCCCAACACAGAGCTGTTGGCTACAGCTGGGGACTTTCCAGAGTGCTTTGTTGTCCATGGGTTTCCGTCCCGGCAGCCGGAGCAAACGGAAGCGAGCTTGGAGACGGCAAAGGGCTGGGCTGCCAGGTCCAGCCCTGGGCCCTTCCTGGCAGTGGGACGTGGGATGAGGCTGCGGGGGAGATGGCCAGATCAGGGCACCGTGTAGGACCTGTCTGTGTTCTGGAAGGGCCATGGTGGACCTTGGAGGTCAGGCTTTTTCTGTGGTTCCCGTGGACTGGGATGCGTCCATCTGTCTGTTGCTCCCCCTCGTCATGGGTAACCCTTTTGTCTTGTGTCCCGCAGGGAGGCCCTCCAGGTCACACTCGACGATGTCGCTGTCTGTGCGGCCGCAGCGCCGAGTCCTCGTCACCAAGATCAATAGGAGCCAGTCATTCGCAGGAGTCAATTCATCAGTGGAGAGACCCTTCAGGTAAGAGCTGGGTGCTCACACTGCAGAGGATGAGGACAGGGCAGGGTCTGTCAGCCCAGCACTCAATGGTGCCACATCCCAGTCAGGAGGAAGAGTCATCCCAGGCTGGATGAGGGCCGTGCAGCCCGCCTGGACCATGGAAGAGCAGATAGAGCACGACTTCCCTCTACCACAGAGCTGCAGGTGTCCCTTGGGACATGGGCATGCCATGGGTTTAGACTGCTGGGTCATGGCATTGTAATCCCTTTTTTCCTAGCTCTTAGCCAGGCTCCTTACTTCCTGATGCACCCAGCATCTCCAAGGCAGGAGAGACATCTAGCAGAAAGCAGTGTCACGAGCGAGCCTGGCCTCAGGAGGGCCTCTTGCCACACAGTGGACACCTCAGCTGTGTGGGCACAAGTCCAGATAGAGCTTCCTGTGCCTAGGAGCAGATGTGAGTCCAGCTCGGCAGGCTCCAGCTGCCCACTATGGAGACACCTCCCGATCTGAGGGTGCCAGCCTAGCTCGTGGTCACTCAGAAAAGCGAATACAGGTGGGGCTGGATGGACTCCAGCAGCCAAGCGGCTTCTGGGGAGATGCTTGTTGCATCCAGGGCCCTGGAGGATGAGGATGAGGAGGAATGGCTGTGGAGAGCAAGCACTTGCCCATCACTCTGGCTTGGGGTGAGGCCAAGACATTCACTACTTCCCGCCCCTGCCAGCAAAGATTCAGAGAAGTCTTTGGCCTCTCCTCCAGGAAGCCGCATAGGATGGGAGGTGCAGAGAGGCATAGCATCAGGCTGCTTTCCCGAACGTGTCACCGTGCTGTGGGGTGGCATTACAGAGCTCTCCATCTTCAGGCTGAGCCCTTGCTGCTGACAGCCCTGGCTTTTGGGCAGTCGTATGCATCTTAGGGGCTGTTCTCATTCCTCCTTGCATCCCTTTCCTAAAGTAAGCAGTGTTTTCCACCCCTCTGTAGAGGTCTCACAGACCTTTGTCATACTCACTGCTGTCCTGTGGAGCCATCCACCTTGACACGCAGGGTCCAAGACTGTCCTGGGCCTGAGATGTCACCAGGATGGCCAGCGATGACACAAGTGGCCATAGTGCCTGTGGCTCATGCACTCGTGCAGGCCCCAGCTAACCCCTGTGCCTTGCTGAATGCACGTGCTGCTTCAGGGTGTTTGCACCTATCTCTGAACCTTCACACCAGTCACTTTGGACCTCGTGGGTTGCCCATCCCATCCCTTCTGGCACTCAGGAGGTTGCAAAGCTGCTCCTGTCACATGTGGAGCATGGGATGCACTTTGGGCCTGGGGCTTTCTCTGCCTGGAGGCAGTGAGAGCCAGCAGGGCCCATGAAGACGCTGCGACCCCAGACCCGGGGCCCTGGCTGGCTCCAGCAGTGGTGCAGACTCGGGGCAGGCAGCGCTGCCCAGCCCTGCAGCCGCTCGGGGCTCTGTCTCGCCCAGCCCCGCTGGCCGGTTAGACTGGCTGGCAGGGAGTCGTGGGAGAGGCAGGCAGGTCCGGACGCAGCGCTCCCAGGACCTGGCCTCCTTTCTGGGGCTCTCTCTGGTCTTGAACTGAGGTGACTTGGCAGGCTGGGAGGCCCTGGGGTTGCCCCCAACTATGTGTTCACCCTGGCCGTGCTGGGTTTGCCGGCCTCTCTCTGCAGGAACCTCTCGTCCTTCACCCCCACCGTCTCCCGCAAGGCTGGCTCCAGGGTCAGTAGGATGTTCTCAATGTCCCACAAATCCCCGCCACCCAAGGTGCCTCAGCCCAACCGCCTGGATGAGGTGTATGAAGCGCTAAAGAAGGGCCTGACGTAAGTTTTGGGTCTCCCTGTGGCTGGGAGGTTGAAGTCAGGGAGGCCCAGAGGGTAAGGGGACTGCTTGGCATGGACTGGGACAGGATTAGCAGCTTTCTCTCTCCTCTCAATCCTGCTTCTGTGCAGTGCCTCAGGGTCCTGAAGCAGTGCGGGAGAAAGCGTGCAAGCTCCTGAGGTCCCCCAGGGCAACAAGAGGGCCGGGATTGCACCATCTCCATGAGACTGTCCCCAGTGAGGGGGGACAGTCATAGTGCTTCAGTGTTGGCCCTGGTCCTACCCTCTGCATCCTAGAGCGGGGTGCCTGTGGGTTCCCTTGTCCAGGTGCTCAAGGCCACTGTACATGGGAAGTGGGAAAAGGGAGCACAGGGCCTGAGCTGGCTTGATGGGCAAAGTGTGGGCTGTGGCTGGCAGGGGCCAGGCCACGCGTGCCACCTCAGCCTGACCGCTGTGGTGCTGTCGCCCCAGAGCCTACCTGGAGGTACACCAGCTGGAACTGGAGAAGCTCAGCACCCAGATCCGTGAGTCCAAGAGGAATTCGCGCCTGGTGAGTGTCACAGCCCCCAGGGACGTGTCTGGGCAAGCCGGCTTCCATTCGGTACAGCCTGGGTGCCTGGGAGAGAAGGGTCTTATGGGGAACAGCACTTTGCTTCGTGGTCTTGGTGGGGCAATCCCTTGTCCATCTGTGCCCTGGGCAGAGCCTGTTCCTGTGACAGCCATTGGGTTGCCCAGGGTTCCTGTTCTGTTGTCTTGCACATCTCTGCAGCCCTGGCTGGGTGCTCCATGTCCCCTCTGACACGCTATGGGTGGTGGTTGCGTGATGTGCTGGGTCTCTTTGGGCAGAGCTGGCTTTGTGCTGCATCTTATCCCTCTCCTCTCTCCCCCAGGGCTTTCTCTACGACCTGGATAAGGTAAGTGGGAACAGTGTCCTGTCACCTTTGCCATCCTCATCCTAAGGCCAGCAATATGCTGCTGCAAGCCCCTTTTCCTCTAGCAGTGTCCCCTCGGCCAGTACCTGCCCTTCCGTCTGTGCAGGGCAGTGTCTACGGCATGGGATTGGGGCACTCTGGGCAGGGTGGGATGAAGCAAGGACAAGCAGGGACTTGTAGCCAGCTTCTTGTACACAGAAGCTGTGGTTGGTGACCTGGGTTAGCTCTTAGCCTGGGTGAACATGGGAGAAGAGCACCCTGGACCCTGCAAAACAAGAGAGGCTGGAGGCTGCTGTCAGCTCGTGGGTACAAGCTCAGCTTCGGCTCTGCTCGCCACCAGCTACACCTCTGCAGAGTCCTGCACACAGCAGGGCCAATGACCAGGGCACGTCCCAATCAATGGCATGGGCATGCAGCAGGCCTGGGCACATCCTGGCCTGCTGCCCCTCTCAGGAGGGTTGCTCTTGCCTCTGACACTGTCCCCTCTGCTCTTCCAGCAAGTCAAGTCAATAGAGCGCTTCCTGCGTCGCCTGGAATTTCATGCTAGCAAGGTAAGAGTTGGGGTCTGGCATCAACTTTGTGGTCCCTGCAGCACTGGGAACATGGGACTCTTCCCTGCCTGACTCCCAGCTTGTTCCTCGCATGAGTCATGCATCAGCAATGCCAAGGCAAGCTTGTGCTGAGCCCCACTCAGCCTGCTCTACAGCCATGTCTGGGCACAAATGCAGCCATGTGCTGTCCCACCGGGCACGTGGTCCTGCGTGAGCAGGGTGCCCTGGAGGCTGCCCGAGGAAAGGCTTAAGGTGTAGCAAGTTGGTGCTGGCCAGCCCATGGTCCTTGCCTGCTGCTTGGCCCTCCCAACACAGCAGCCTGCCCCTTGCTGCAGCTCTGGGCCTCTCCTTGCAGATAGATGAGCTCTATGAGGCTTACTGCATCCAGCGGCGACTCCGTGATGGGGCCCACAACATGGTCAAGGCTTACAGCACAGGGTCCCCGGGCAGCCGAGAGGCACGTGAGAGCCTGGCTGAGGCCAGCAAGGGCTACAAAGAGTACACAGAGGTGAGGAGCTTGGCATGGGGGTAGGTCAAGAGGTTGCTGAACCTGGGGGCTGCTACTGACAGGTGCTCTCCATCCTCTGCCCCAGAACATGTGCCTGTTGGAGAGCGAGCTGGAGAGTCAGCTGGGCGAGTTCCATGTCCGCATGAAAGGTAACACGCTGGAGGGGGACTCCACTGACTGCTCCCTCCCGACCATGGGCTCAGCTGTGCACTGACGCCCCTCCGTCTTCTCTTGCAGGACTGGCAGGTTTTGCCCGCCTGTGTGCTGGTGACCAGTATGAGGTTGGTGGGACCTCTGGGACATGGGTCAGGCTCCACTATCCTCCACCCTGTGCTCCTTGCTGTGCATGGGGATGTGCAGACAGACCCTGACCTGGGGTAGCGTTGCTGACTGGGCTGGTGTGGGTCTGTGACGGGTGGCGTGAAGCCCTGGACATGCCTGGGAAGGTGTGGAGAGCACCCACCATCCTAGTGCTGTGTCTCCCTCCGCCCTCATGCCTCTGCTCTTTCCCCAGATCTTCATGAAGTATGGACGGCAACGGTGGAAGCTGCGGGGGCGCATTGAGGTGAACAGCAAGCAGGTGTGGGACAGCGAGGAGATGGTTTTCTTGCCCCTCATCACCGAGTTCCTCTCCATCAAGGTACAGGGCTCTAGGGATAGAGCAGATAGGAGGAAGAGACAATGTGGGTTGACAGGCACTGCACCACCTTTCTTGGGAGCCATGTAGGGGCCCTGGGAGCCATGTAGGGGAACAGCAGCAGAGGTTATGCCATGCCCCAAGGGAAAACTGCTCTAAACACTTGTAAAAAACCATGAGCTGCCTGTGGGAGGAGAGCACACCAGATGCAGCACTGAGAGACAGTGGGGGCTTGCTGCAGCCCAGCTACCACATTGCATCTCTCCAAGGATTGCCTCCAGGACCCGAGACCTAATCCTCGCTGGAGAGGGTGGAGTGGGTACTCTTCCACGGTTGTGGCATGCAGGCAGCAGCAAGGGTGCTGTGTGCCTAGCATTCAGTGCCCTCATCTCATCCTCTCTTCTCCTTTCTTCCCCAGGTGACGGAGCTTAAGAGCTTGGCCAACCATGTCGTGGTGGGCAATGTGTCATGTGAGACTAAGGACCTCTTTGCAGCTCTACCTCAAGTAGTGGCTGTGGATATCAATGACTTGGGTACCATCAAACTCAGCCTGGAGGTGACCTGGAAGTGAGTACCTCAGCAGGCATCCTTGGCAGGGCATGGCAGGGCAGGGATGCCTGGCATGGCAAGGCAAGAGCTGGCCTGCTCTGGGTTCTCCCCCATCCTGGGTTGTAGTTATGGGGTGCCAGAGGAGGACTGAATAGGACCATGGGGCCCTGCTTGTCCCAATATCCCTCCTGCTCACTGCAGAGCAGAGTCAGGACCCCATCATTTGGCCTGCACCCTTCATGTCCCTGCTCTGTTCACCAGCCCCTTCGACAAGGACGACCAGCCCTCAGCAGCCAGCACTGTCAACAAGGCCTCCACAGTGAACAAGCGGTTCTCCACATACAACCAGAGCCCACCTGACACACCATCCCTGCGGGAACAGGCTTTCTACGTAAGTGCGGCGCGGGGCAGAGCTGCCCACTGTGCAGGGATGTGTCCACCCAGCCCCTTCGTCGACTTACGTGTGCCCTGCTAGGTCCCACTGGGTGGCACGGCAGAGGAGAGATGTCCCTCTCTTGTCCCTCCATACCCCTTGCTCCATCCACCAGGCCACGGCCTCCCAACACCAGCCTGTAAGCCCCTGCTCCTCCCGTGTTCACGGCTCCTCTTCTCTCTGCCCAAGAGCCCGGCGCGGGCAGCCGACAAGCACGGCTGGTCCTTGTTGGACATCTTTCGGGAGACACTCTTCGAGAAGCTGTCTCAGAGCTGCTCCTGCGGCGACGTCTCCTCGGTCGAGCTCGGGAGATGGCCGCAGCAGGGCTGTGTAAGTGCGAGGGCTGGAGCCGGCCTGTAGCTTAGCCCAATGGCTTGGCCGTTCTGCAGTAGTGATAGCTGCTCCTTGCCTCCTACTCACTAGGCCTTTCCGAAGGCCGAGGTCCTGATCCTGCCAGCTGATGGCCTGATCCTGCCAGCCAGGGCCCTGGCTGGCATTAGGGGATAGAGCCACCAGGGATGCTGGTGCAATGAGCGCTAGTGGCCTCAGCTCCCGCTGGAGCCCGGCCCCGGGAGCGTTGGCCGTGTGGGCTGCTCCTGCACCTCCATCTGTGAGCCCTCGTGTGAGAGCCAGGCAGTAGTGAGTAGAAGGTGTGTCCGTGTCCCCGCACTGGTGGCATTGGCGTGGCGTTGGTGTGACGTGGCGTGCTGGCTGGTGCTGCCCCCTGCGGGCTGGTGGTGGGGCCGGAGCTGTCCTCATAGCCGTGGCGTGTGGCAAGGCTGCGCTCCGTGCGTGGCACCTCCTCTGCAACAGAGCTTCCCATAGCACCCGGGGGCTGCTGGGGTGCTGGAAGGGCACCCAGCAAAGCGGGGTGCATGCGGTGGGTCTGGGCAGCAGGACTCCTGGTTCCCTCCCCACTGCGATATGGGGTCAGGGACTTGAAGGAGTGGCAGCACATAGGCAGTATGGACATGATGTGCAAGGCTTCTGCCTTCCTCTTTTCTGAGACTGTGGAGCCAGGCTGGGCAAGAGGACTGAGCCAGCAGCTCCAGGGCCCAGGGTCCTGCAGCTGGAGGGAGCTGACCTCTTCTCTGGCGTCACGAGATCCCCAGAGTCCAAGGGCTGCAGCAGCCCCAGTGCCTTCCATCTCAGGAATATCCTGGCCCCCTCAATGGGATGGAAAGGCAGCCCAGGTGATGGCAATGCTCCTTAGGAGCTGTGCGGCCAGCGCAGGTGCCCAGCTGATGCACTGTGTCCTCTCCCTTCCCAGAACATGTTGCGGCGCCAGGAGGAACTGGAGAATGGCACCGCCTGGTCCATCTCCTCGGAGTCATCGGATGATTCCTCAAGCCCCCAGCTGTCAGGCAGTACCCGGCACACGGTGCACAAGCCTATTGTGCAGCCAGAAGTACAGGCCTCGGCCCCAGCCATCGAGATCTCCTTCTCCCAGCAGCAGGAGGCAGGCGCTGGAGCCAGCATCCCTGCTGGACCAGGGCTGCCCGAGCGGCCAGAGGAGCAAGGCAGCTCCAAGAAGGATGTGATGGCCAACGGGCATGTGCCCTACTCCCGGACACTGAGCCACATCAGTGAAGCCAGCCTGGATGCCACGATGGAGACTAAGGCTGTGGAGGGCATGTGGGAGCCCTCTCCAAGCCCAGAGGACTCTGGCCCAGGCGAGCCAGACACAGACTCCCTCCCTGGTGCCTCAAACGTGGTGCCAGCAGCCTGGGCAGGGCAGGACAGAGGCCTCGAGGCCAAGCCCCGCGGCATGGTGTCATGGGCTGAGTCTTGTGAGGTGGAGGCCACGCGGGCAGAGCCGGTGGCTAGCCAAGCACCAATGCAGGGTGGCTGTGACACCAAAGCCCCCACACAGGCCACGGGCCCAGCACACACTTCCACGGAGGAGAGGCCCATCCACACCCAGCTCCTTCCTGCCGCTCCCCCTGAGGTGCCACGAGTGAAGGCCGTGGACTCAGGCTTGGAGGAGGCCATCAGCCTCCTGGGCTCAGCCCTGGAAGACTATCGGGGACAGTTCCCAGAGCTGCAGCCCCTCGAACGGGAGCTCAAACACCTGGAGGAGATCCTGCTGGTGAGGGGGCCTCAGAGGGAGTCCACAGCAGTGCTTGGGGATGCGGGTGGTGGGGCCATCTTGGCAGGGCACAGAGATGAGGGTGCTGGGGCCATCCCAGCTGGCAGGGCCTGGGGACGAGGACGGCATAGCCATCCTGGCTGGCGGTACACAGGGACAAGCGTGCCAGGCCGTGCTGACTAGCACACCAAGCTCTGACGAAGCCATGCGCTCCTCCACAGCACAAGCAGGGGGTGTTCCTCAGCCGGGCCTCCAGCATGAGCCTCACGGTGGAGCACGCGCTGGAGAGCTTCAGCTTCCTCAACACCTCTGACATGGATGACTCAGAGGGCTCTGAGGAGGAGGCCATGCGGGATGAGAGGTGCGCAGCAGCGGGGCTCAAGACGGGGTGCGGGGCAGCTGGGACAGGAGTGTCCAGGGACCCAACCTTTCTGGGGAGTGTAATGCCACCCCATTTTTCTCTGGGGTCTGGGTTGAGAGACAGCCCTGCACTTCTGGGATCTCCTCCGTTGCCTAGCCCAGAGCAGCCCAATTGGAGTAACATTGTAGGTCCTACAGAAACTCTGCTTCTCCTGCAGCGATGGGTGGGGAAGGGAGGACTGACTCTGGGTTTCCTGCCCAGACCTGATGGCTCCATCTCTTCCTGGCTCGCAGGAGGGCTGGCAAAGCCCGCCGTGGGAGCGGGGCCCCCAGCGCCTCTGAGATGGGGGCGGACGACGCTGGCCTGTGCAGCTGCTCCGAAGGCAGCACAGACCCCATGAGCACGGGCAACGAGTTCCTGGATAAGTCCCTGGTGCTTCATCTCAACACCTGCAACTGCCTGCTGCTGGTGAGCGCGGGGCACAGCCACGGGGCCTGTGTGGAGGCTGCCAGGTCTGGGAGGCCTGCGGGATCCCGGCAGACCAGGCAGCTCCAATGACCCTCCTCGTGCGGGCTCTTGCCACAGCCAGTGCTGTGGCCTGGGTGTCTCCCTCTGGCCCTGAGTTCAGCGCCTTGCCTGTGCCTTGCAGAAGCTGGGCACCTTCGGGCCGCTGCGGTGCCGGGAGATGTACGCGCTGGACAGGCTGCTGCGCGAGGCGCAGGTGCTGGAGATCGTGTGCCAGCTGACGGAGGAGCGATCGGGAGCAGCCGGCTCTGCTGCCGAAGGTAACGGCTTGTGGCGCAGGGACGCCCGTCTACGCCACCCTGACCGGGCTGCGTTGGGCCTAGCCCCGCTCTCGTGGGCCTGGCTTGGCCTGCCAGGGTCCAGGGAAGGCTTGACCGCATGTGTCCCCGCAGTGGTGCAGTTCTCAACACAGAAGGACGGGGTGCTGCCCTTCTGGGACCTCTGCGTGGAGCTTCCCAACGTCTACACCTGCCCCGTGGAGCGGTTCCTGCAGGTGCTGAGCACCCAGTACGCAGCGCTCATCAACGAGCGGCACCCCGGCCTGGCTGACGCAGGTGAGTCGGCACCCTAGAGTGCTTGGCAAGGGCATTGCCAGATCCTCCCACCCACCCGGCTATGGGTGCCAGGCGCACTGGGGAGACCCCACTCACCCTGACCTGGGCTCTTCCCTGCAGTGTGCGTGAAGGTGGTGGAGGATGTGCTGAATCGGCGGCTGCCCCGGCGACCTGGCAGCGCCCAGAGCGAGCAGGTCACCATCTTCCAGTACTGGAGCCACTTTGAGTCGCTCAATGCCCTGGTGCTGGACGCCTACATGATGGAGCTGGCGGAGGAAGGTGGGTGCTCTCCCGCTCCTGTGAGGCCCTGGCACGGGTGCTGGAGGTTCCTGCATCCATGCTGTGGAGGAGCAACCTATAACAACTCCACAGCCTGCCCCGAGACATCCATCCTTGGATGGGGGGAATCGGCCTGATGCGTCCCTTGTGTGCAGCACACTCCTGTGCTTCTTTCCTGGGCTCCCCTGGTTCTCCACCTGTCCCTTGGCACCTTGGCTTGGATGTCTCTGGGAATATCTTGCATGAGGGTCCCTCTGCCCAGCGGGGTTGCAAGATGCCCAAGGCTGCACCCGAGGAAGCAGGGGCAAATCAGCAACGGAGCCAGGCCTCTGGCACCGCGGCTTAGCAGGCCCTTCCCACAGTGCTGCTGGCGCAAAACCTGAACTCAGATGACCAGGACGTGGTGCTGCGGGCCCTGAAGCGCGTGCCCGAGGGCCGTCTCAAGAAAGAGGGGCTGAAGGCACTGAGCCTGCTCCTCGTGGAGGGTAACAGCAAGGTGGTGAGCGCCGTGTCAGCCCAGCTCCGCAGCCTGGCGGAAAACCCCCGCTTCCGCCAACGGGTACGTCCTGGGCTTGGGATGAGGTGGCCTGGGAGGCTGCCTGCCCTGTCTGGCACAGCCGAGGGCACAGCCCTGACGCCCGCTCTCCCACAGGCCCTCGTGTGCTACCTGGACCAGCTGGAGGACGAGGAGGTGCAGACGCGCGTGGCTGGGTGCGCAGCGCTGGGCTGCCTCAAGGTCAGAAGGCTACAGGGAGAAGCTGGTAGTGTCCCGGGGCTTGTGCCAGTTTAGTGCCAGGGCTGGCCTAGCTGCAGGGTGGACTTGGAGGAATTGGATGTGTCCAAGGGCTGCCTGGTGCTGCCACATCCCGCTGCTCCTGAGATGGGGGAGCTGGAGCAGGGAGACAAATGTAATGGAGAACCAGGCAGGGGCAGGCCCAGGGGAGGGAAAGCACCAAGCCAAGGGATGTTCCTGCCCAAGACTGGGCAGCGGGAGGACGAGGGAGAGCTCGACAGAGGCTTTGGGACCCACTCATGCCAGCCTGGTAGCTGCTGTGGAGCTGCAGCAATCCATGCTGCCTTTCCCCCTGGCTGTGCTCCTGCTGCCAGGTCTCCCAGCCACATTTAGCCCTGTGCCTTGACTCCCACAGGCCAAGGAGAGCATCGAGCAGCTGGTTTACCTGTGCCAAACAGACAAGGAGCCTGTGCGGGAGGCAGCCAAGCAGAGCCTGATGCTGTGTGGTGAGTGCCCTGCTGCCTTGCTTTGCTCCCTCCCCATGCAGGGCTCCCAAGGGGCATCTCCCAGTGCCATGCGCTGGCATTCCCTGTGGGAAAAAGGTGTCCTGGGCTCCTCCCTGCCTAGTCTAGCCCTATCTGCTCTGGCTCATGTCTTCCCTTGTGCCAGCACCCCAAACTCTGCCCAGGCAAGAGCAGGCTGGCGGTGGGCAGTGAGGGCTGGAAGCACCCCTGGCGCCGGAGTGCTAAGTGTGGTTGTTATTTATTATTTGCTAGATGGCACTGAGAGAACCATCTGAGTGGGTTTCTAGGCCTCCGGGTCGTGACAGCTGCTGCACAGGTTGGGACACGTGAGCCATCCTCGTCCCTGGTCCCTGCTCCTGTTGCTTTGCTCACAAGTATCTCGTCTTAGAGCCTGTCAGCCACGTCGTGTTTTGGAGTCCGTGCGTCTTGGCTGTTTGTAGAGCCCGTCTCCGTGGCACACCCGGCACGTTGTAGGCACCTTGTGTCCCGTTTTGCAGCCATTTGTCCATGTCACAACCTCCCGCTGCGGGATGGCCGCTATGCGCAGATCTGTGTTGCGGGAAGAAGGGGGTGCCAGGGCAGAGGTGGCTGGGCCACTTTGCAGCATGGACATCCTTGTCCCTGCATGTAGGCAAGGGTGCTGGGGAGCCTTGGGGACACTGGAGCAAGCACACACAGGCGTGCACGGCTGCTTAGGATGCAGGTGAGATGGGGTCAGCAGCCAGAGCTTGAAGTTGAGCTGCAGGCAAGCCCTGCCTTGTGGGCACAGCACAGCTGCAGAACACGATCTGCCATGTCTGAATCAAATACGAGAGCCCTGGAGGCTTCATGAGCCTGAACCCAGCCAGGACCTTGTCCAAGGCTGTGCTAGGCAGGGCAAGAGCCGTTTCTGGGCTTTGTGGCTGTGTCACCTGGGCTCAGTTCCACAGCCCCCCTTCCAGGCAAGAGAAGGTGGCTGAGGATGAGCAGGGGCTCCAGAACGCAGGTTCACGCACCGCAACCTGTGCTTGCAGGGGAGGACGGAAAATCAGCTCACCGGCGCCTAGAGGAGACCCTGGACAGCCTCCCGAGGATCTTCGCACCCGCCAGCATGGCCAGCACAGCTTTCTGAGACACCACGCGCCCCTGCCTGCCGTCCCTCAGGGCAACGGCACCGCTGGGCAGCCCGGGCTTGCACGGACTGGGCCAAGGCAGCACCCAGAGGCGCCCACCCTCAGCAGCGCACTGCAGTATTACCCCTACCAGCAGCTTGCCGCCGCTCACTGCCTTACAGAGCACCGTGTCCCCTGCCCCTAGACACTGGCCGTTTGGGGTGGCCTGTAGGCACCCTGCGGCGGGGAGGGGTTCGTACCTCTCGCCCTTTGATTGCTATTTAAATGACAGGGAGCTTGTCCTACCTGCCCCGTCGCTGGCTGCAGCTGCTGGGACCGGAGCAGGGCAGAGACCTACCGGACTTCTCTGCCACTTCCCTTCCTCTTGCTCGAGGGCGCGTGCCCTTCCCCGGAAGGACCTGCACTTTGGAAACGATGCTGTTTCTTCCCAGGAGTTTCCTGGGCTGTGGGGACTGTCACCCTTTGCCACCCAGTCCTCAGGACTTAAATAAAATGATATATAAGATATTAATATATTCTGCTGGCATTTCTTCTTTCCAGCTCCACATGCTCCTGTCCCTCCCCAGGCCTGGCCATAGGGAGTGCAGTGAGATTTGGCCCCAGCTCAGAGCCTTTCCCAGTCTCTTGGGAAGCACTGTGGAGGGCAGGGGCAGGAAGAACAACAGACAGGGATGGACAGAAAGAATGGACAGAAGCTGCCACCTGTTTTTTTTATTATTATTATTTGTTTTATTTTATTTTTTATTTACAAATTTTTGCAGAAAAACAAAAGCAAAAAATTCTTTTCTATAATGTCTCTATAAATCTATATATAATGTAAGTACAGAGAATGACTAATTTTGATTTTCAACCAGAAATAAAAACAAACCTTTAATGAGCGATGGTGTCACTGCGTGGGTGCTTGCTGAGCTCCGTCGCCGAGGGGCAGCGTGTGCTGGTGGTTTGCAGGGCTCACGGGTGGGCTTTGAAAGCCTTCTCAGCAGCAGGAGGAGCTGCCACTTGTTCTGAGCTTTGCAAGAGTTACAAAAAAAAACTTCTGCAAAGCCCTTCCTGCTGGGCATGAGAAACCTCACCCAAGCTGGCATGAGCAGTGTGTGCTGAGGCCTGCCATGGAGCTGCTGCCAGGCAGCTCCCCGTGGGGCTGGTGCCCAGCGAAGGGTGCAGGCTTTGCCCTTAGAGAAGGGAGGTGATCGCTGGGCAGGCAGGCACAAGGGCATCCCCAGGACCTGGAAATCAGGATGATCCCATGCAACATCCTTGCTGTTTCCAGGGCAGGCTTGGTTTCTAGGCACCATGGTAGTAGTGGAGCCAGGGCCAGAGCTTGCTGAGCTCATCTGGTTTTTAGAAACAAGCCCACTGGGATTTGCTGCCTTTAGGGTGTCCTCTCAATGTGGTGGCTCTGAGCTACAGAGGATCACACAAGAGTAAGGCTGGAAGGGACCTTTCCATTCCCCCTGCCTGAAGCAGGCTCAGCTAGAGGAAGTTGCCCAAAACTCCTGAATATGTCCAAGGATGGAGACTCCACAGCCTTCCTGGCTGACCCGTTCCAACCTTTCCTGGGCTGCTTGTTCTAAGGTGAGGGCAGCCCTGGGGAGCAAGGGACAGATCACGAGTGCTGGGAAGCTCCCCTGCTGGCTCCAGGCACAGGCCTGCCGGGGCCCACACCACCAAAAACGTGGCCCAGCAGTCACGGGGGGATGGGGCTGTTGGGCTCTGCTCTCTGCTTTGCATGGTCAGGGGCTGCCCGCAGAGCCGCACGTCCCCTGGCTGGGAGAGGAGGCTCTGCAGAAAGGCTCTCTTGGTGCGCAGGGTGTCCCGGACGGGACAGCCGCTTCATGTAGGTGCAGGACGCACCTTGCTGACAGTGAGCGGCAACACCCAGGCACTCGCCGGCGTTGGGAGCTGTGCGGGAACACCGTGGATCTGCCCTCCTTTACTCCAAGCAGGTCTGTGCCAGCATCACTGAGGCCCTCTGCCCCATGGACATTGCCAGGTCACCTGGAATTGCAGGCCTGGACATTGAACTGGATGTCAGTTCAATGGAAAAGGAAAAGTCTTGTCTTTTGAATGGTACTCACTTAAAACATTCACTGCCGTTTCCATCCTGCTTGTTTGTTTGCTTATCTTTTGAGGGTCGGGAAGGGGCAGGATGACAGTCACCAAAGGCAGCTATTTGGAAAGGGCAGGGAGCTGCACCCAGGGGTCGGGCACGTCCTCCAGCCCTCGCAGAGGAAGTGCTCGCTCTGCAGGGCCGGCTCACTGGACGCAGCGCCACCGAGCGCGTTGTGCAGCAGCACGTTTGCCCTTCCAAAGAAAACCCTATTCCAGCACCACATTCGTCAGCCAAATGCACGGCAGCTCTCCAAGCACATCTCACTTGCAGACGTGCCTGCGCCCAGCGGCACCAACGAGTGCAGCAACTACTTGCTGCAGTCTGTAGGAGGGTGTCCATGTCACAGTTACATTTTTCATGTGCTCTGGCTTTAGAAAGACTTCCCTTTTCCCTATTTACTGCCATTTTCCTCTGAGTTAAAGGGGTCCATGTGCATTCTGGGGGGCTTTGCGGTGTTGGCTTTTACTTGCTGCTCTTGGGGTAGCATCCTGAGGAGCCCCTGCTAGCAGCAGACAACTAAGCAGCCAATAGACCCCTCCTGCTCTGCAGGACTGACTGAGGCAACTGCTGAGGACATGGGTTCAGGGACACGCGGAGCATCAGTCTGCTAGAATGACTGCAAGCAGACACTGCCTTTTCAGAGCGCCACAAGCTCTGATTGTCCCTCGTGTCTGAGAAATGGCTCAAACTTGATGCCAAGGCATTTCTGGGAGGCTGCGTTCTCACGGAGTCATGTAGAATGACCGAACAGTCGCGGTTCAGTGGAAGGGACCTCTGGAGACCAGCTAGTCCAATCCCCCTGCTCAAGCAGGGTCACCTAGAGTGGGCTGCCCCGTGCAGGTGCCTTTGAGTACTTCCAGGGGGAATGTGAACCTACTTTCCAGCTTCTGATTTAGAGAAATCCAGGGACAGGTGTCTGCAAGATCTTCCATTTCCTAAGCAGCAAGAGAGGCACCTGATACAGAAGGCAAGCAATAGTCTGTCATAGAACAGCTACAAACGAAAAGTCATTAAAATCCATTTATTCCTGGGCCCGTGTATTTAATATAACATTAAAAAGTCAACTTGGCATGCCACTACAGTTCCTGTTTCGATCAGTGCCTAAATTCTGAGCCTAAAGCAGGATTTACATGAAAACGTGAAAGCTACAGCATCCTCCCCAAAATTACAGCACAAGAAGTGATGGCTTGACATCTCTCAATAAATGTCAATGACTCTTCTAGGAAATTTACACTACAGGATCTCTTTTCCACAGAAATGATCTGATCATTTCTGATCTCACCTTGAAATCAAGCATCAGTGCCCACCACGCTGCCCATGGCACTGTCGCCTGCAAGGCCTGGGACTGCAAGAAAAGCCTTTAACGCAGGGAGGCAGCGAGACCAGGACCTCGTCCTGCCTCGCCACCTCCTCTCATCCTCTTCACAACGTGGCGCTCTGCCAGACCCTGCTCCCTTCCTGCGTATCCCAGCTAAACATGGCACAGCCATTACCCAGACTACAATTTAAGGACACAATTTACATATGCTAATGTGCGCTAGTCATAGCTGATATTTTTGTCCCTTGCTAAGCAGGTTGAGGTAAAGCCAAACAGCTTTAACTCTGCCTCACAACAACCCAAGGGCTGAAAATCTAGGGCAAGATTTTGAAAATCAGCTTCCACTATAACATTCTGACAACTCCTTAGTCCTACAAGGATGGGTTTATGCTCAGGTTGCTTTACATTTAGTCTCCTCTCGGAATCCCTGCCTCCTGAGAAGGATAGGTGAGCAAAGGAGGAAGAAATTTAACTTCCTGCCAATACATCTAAATTTAAAATTATTAATACGTTTTACTCATTACCCTAGCTTCATTTCACATGTTTTTTTTTTTTTTTATGGTGAGAGCATAAAAACAGGATGTAGTGCAATCACCCTTCCTCTCAGCTGTCAATCAGCTATTGGGTCTTCAATGCTACTGGGGATGAAAAGACATGTTAACTCAGAAGATTCTGCAACAGAGGAAGATACAGAAAAATGTCACACACATGAAAGACACAAGGGCCCATGTGCTTCCTACGAATGTGTCTTTGCTCTGTCCTTTGTGCGGACCCATCCTCTTTACATTCTCCTCAGAGCTGAGCAGAGGGATCACCTGCCTCAACCCACCAGCACCTGTTCCTAATGCAGCCCTGACAGTCCTCTCTTGTCACAGGGACCATTTGCCAGCCTGTGTTCAACTCTGTGTCTACCAGGACCCCAGACCTCATGTATCAGTGAATCCCCTCCAGTTTTGAGCTTTCTGAGGGCACATCCTGGGCCTGCACCCAGGTCATTAACGAAGACATTAGCAGTGGCCCCAGGCTGTCTCCTAATGACCCCTAGTCTTTAGCTAGATTTTGTGTCACTGATCAACACTCTCTGAGTCCAGCAGTTTGGCCAATTTTCAGTCCCTCCCTAGCCACTTATCTAGCTCACACTCCATCAGCTTGTCTGGGAGGACGTTACTGGAGACAGTATTAAACGCCCAGCTGAAGTCGAGGCAAGCAACGTGACTCTGCTCTCGCTCACCGTGCCAGACAGCACATTGAGGAAGGCCATCAGGTTCGGCGAGCACAATTTCCCTCTGTAAACCCAGGCTGACTGCTCTCACTCACCCTCCAGTCCGCCTGGAAACAGTATCCAGGCTTAATTGATGCAACACCTTCCCGGGAGACTGAGCTGACCGCCCTGCAGTTCTCCAGATCCTCACTCTTGCCCTTGATGATAGCAGAGATGTTTGTCCTCCTGCCTCAGGAATCTCCCACAATAACCATGACCCTTTAAAGACAGTTGAGTTTCACGGTAGCATCATTCAGCGCGCTCCGTACTCAGGTTCACCCCAGCAGGGTCTGTGGATATTTGTCCAGTAGGTTTCCCTCCTCCACCCAGGCTAAATCTAAGGTAAAGAAGGTATTAGGTACCTCTGCCTTTATGGCGTCCTTTGTCACCAGGGTCCCTGCCCCATGTTGAAACAGACCCACATTTTCCCTAACCCTAGCCTTCCCTCATCTCCTTATGTATCTCTGGAACCTGCTTTGTTTGTTTGTTTGCTTCTCATTCCTCCTCGCTGCAGGACATTCACCATTACACCTGAGAATCACCTAAAACCTAAGGATTAGGAGCCATGCCAAAGCACATCCCGCACGCCAGCTCCAGCAAGGAACAGCACCACACACCACACGTTATGGAATATAAATAACACACATCTCCCTGCTAACGCTGTGGCTGTTTCAGAAGGGGTGGGCAAGCTGCAGACAGAGATTGTTTTGTCCCAATTTTGATGGGCGAGCAGCAAACTTAACAACAGATTATCTAGAAGATCCCTTTTGGGAGCTAAGTGGCACATTTACCACCTTCATTTGTGTTCGGTCTTGGGCCCCTCCCTATAAGAAGGACCTTGAGGTGCTGGAGCCGCCCAAGAAGGGTGACCAAGGCCTTAGAGGAGCAGCTGAAGGAGCTGGGGTTATTCAGCCTGGAGGAGGCTCCCGCGAGACCTTATCGCTCTCTACAACCGCCTGAAATGAGGTTGTGGTGGGACAGGGGGTCAGTCTCCAGAATAACTACCAACAGGACAAGAGGAAACATCCTCCAGTTGTACCAGGGGAGGTTCAGGTTGGATATTAGGAAAAAAATCTACACAGAAGGAGTGGTGAAGCCTTGGAACAGGCTGCCCAGGGAAGTGGTGGACTCTCCATCCCTGGCAGTGTCCAGGAAACGTGTAGATAAGGCACTTAGGGACACGATTTAGCAGGATGGTGGTGATGGCCTGATGATCTTGAAGGGCTTTTCCCACCATAGCGACTCTGTGATTCGCTCCAGTATTTAAGCTAACTTGAGCAGCTAAGTGATGCTCCTCTCAACGGCCAGCCCGGCGGGGCGGCGTCCCTCGACAACCCCAGACACCCCCGCCCGGCCCCGCACCGCGCTCGTCGCGGAGCCACCTCACAACTTCGCACCGGGACCCGCCGGCCCCCCCGGGCGCAGCCTCCCGCCGCCACCCCGCCCTGGCTGACGCACGCGCGTGACGCAGCACGCACGCTCCATAGCACCCGTGCGTGCGTGCGTGCTCGCGCGGGCGGGTGACGCCGCGGGCGCCGCGTTTGAAGTTGGCGCGCACCTCCCTCCCCGCCCCTGCCGCGCGCCCTCCCAGCGTGCCCCGCGCGGCCGCTTCCCCCGCGCGCGCGCGCGCCCAGCCCGCCTCCCCCCCCCCCCGCAGCCCTCCCCGCCCGCCTCCCCCCCCCCGCAGCCCTCCCCGCCCGGGCCGGCGGCCGCGGCAGCCGCGCTCGCGCACGCGCACTCCGCCCGCCCGCCGCCATTTTGTGTCCGAAGCGGCTGTGGAGCGATTAAACCGCGAGCTGGTGCTGGGCGCTCGCGGCGGCCGCGGCGGGGCGTGCGGGGCGCGGCGGCTCCGCGGGGCCCGGCGCGGCGCGGGGCGGCGGCGGGGCCCGGCGGCCCGGGCGAGCTCCGCGCGCGGCGCGGGCGCAGGTAAGCGCTGGCGGGGGGGTTTGCAGTCGCTTTCTCCGGCCTCTAGGTGTCACGATGGGGCTCCCGCTCGGCTGGGGCCCCGCAGCGGCCGCCGCCGGGGAAGCAGGGGGCTTTGTCTCCCTCTATCGTCCCCAGCGCGGCCCGCGCCTCGCTGCCACCGCCGCCAGCCCCCACAGCGCGGCGCTGGGCTGCGCCGGCCGGGCCGCGCTGCCCGCCGCCCCCGCCCGGGCGGCCGCCGCGCCGCGACTCCATTTTCTTTCCTTTGTCTCCTCGGCGGGGCCGCCGGGCCGCATCGACGCCCTCCCTCCTTCCCTCCCTCCTTCCCGCGCCGCCGCTGCGGGCCCCCCCGCTCCCTCCCCCTTCCCGCGCCGTCCCTTCCTCTCCCCCCCTCCCCGCCCCCCCCCCCCCCGGCCCCGCCGCGCCGGGCCCGTTCGGCGCCCGCCCGCCTTCCCCAGCGCCTCCGCTTCCCCCGCCGCCTTCCCCGCGCCCACCTCAGCGCGGCTCCGCTCGCTGCCCCCGGGCTGCGCTCGGGGCGCTCCGGCCGCGGCGGCGCGTCCCGCTGCCGGCGGCGGCCGCCGCCTCGCTGCGCTGGCGCGCGCTGCGGAGTGAGAGGCGCTGCGAGGCGCAGAGCGGGGACTCGAGCTCCCTCTGCAAGGCAGGCTGAGCAGCGCCATGCAGCAGCGGGACGCGCCGGGGGGGGCGCCCGCTCTCGCCCAGCGCCGCCGCTGCCCCCCCTCCTCGCTCTCGGCCCCGACTTCGGTCCCTCGCCACGGCCCGGCCCGAGCGGCAGCCCTGCAGAGCGGCCTCCTCGAGCCCTTTCCCCGCTGCTGCCTCGCAGGCCCGGCCGAGGAGCCGCTTTTGCGGAGTCCCGGCGCTTGCCCGCGTTGCTAAATACATTTTTTATGCTATATCTCAACGCGGGGAGTGCGGGGAGCTGCTACACAACCTAGTTCCTTTTTGCGATGCGGAGGAGTGGGCCACACGTGTTGTCTGGGGAAACCATTTGCCTTTTTTCTTTCCTTTTTTTTTTTCCCTCCCCCTTTTTCCTTCTTTCCATCAACTTTTGACTCCGGTAAACATCCCCCCAGCATCTGATTCACCCCTGGATCGCTTTGATACAGGGTTTTGCCGTGTTTTCCCTCATGCTTTCCTGTTTAATGTGATCCTTCCTTAGGATTGACTCGCTTGCTGGTGAAAACCAGCTGGCTTTCCTGTTTGTGACTTCCTTTTTTTTTTTTTTTTTAAATCTTTTTCTTGCGTGGCTGTTCCGCGCCTCATGCCATGGCTATTACGCTTTGGTGCTAAACTTCAGAGATGTTACTAAAAATATCTGAAATACTGTATCTGCCTCTTCCAATATCTGTGTGTTTTGTTTTCGTGTGGGGTCGGTAACCATTTTTCTCAAATTCTACAATTTATTCTGCTTTTTCCATTCACCAAAGTACTCTCCGTATAAGAAACAGCTCCAAACTGTATTCAAGCTAAAGTTTTTATTTAAAACATTCCTAAGCTTTTACTTTAAAAGAGAAAATATCATTAGGAATGAAGAAAAGAGCAAGCAGAGCATAAAGACAAACCTTTGTTTCTTCTAAAGCCAATTAAGAATTTTTACTTTCACTTTTTACTTTTTGTTTTTTTACTTTCTCCCCTGGATGTATGGAGCTAATGCAATTTTACCATGTTCTATACTTAAAAAATACCAGAGAAATGTTGTTAGAATGTATGAAGTGGTTTTATTTACACTTGCAAAACTTTGTGGCGTGTTTTTAAACAATAATGTCCGAGTAAAAGGTCAAAATGTGAGTTCCTTTCCCCTTCTGAGTGATCATATGCCAGAACTGGGCAAAACTGGCTCTAGGATTTCAGGGAGCTCTTGGAGGGTTGTCCTAGCAGTGCAAGTTCACAGGCAGCTCGTGCCTACAGTGGTATTGAGGGAAAGGGCTATTTCAAGAACTGCTTTTAGTCTTAGCAGGCCGTGTCTTGCATGTGAACCACAGCTAGCTTGTGTGTGGGGCTACTGGATTTTTGTGGCCCTAGCTGGTTATCTGCCTGATGGTACCACTGTAATTTTACTGGAAATGCCCCAAACTGACATGTTGTTTTTGTTTGTTCTGTATTTGCCTAAAATTCTAGTTGTAGCTAGTTAGTAACTCACTATGCAATTTCTTCTGCATAATCTATTCCAGAATTCGAATTTCCTTTCTGTTTTCCTCAGTACTTCAGATCCAAGAGCTCCTGATTTTTAATAGGAATTCTTGGAAGTCTGGTTGAGCATTAAGCTCCCTGGCTTTGACGTGAGCCACTACATGTCCTCAAGCTTTGTGTTTAGGCTTAGCTCACTTGCAGCAGCAACCTTTCTGGGCTCTGATCTTTTAAAGTGCTTTCCTGCTCTTTCTGAACAGTTTTTTGTACTCTAGCTATTTCGAAGTATTTGAGAAGTGTGTGTACTGTTTATATAGACTTGCTTTCCAGAAAGATCTACGGGCATTTCAGACTGCAGTCTGTCCCCTGTGTGTTCATCCATGCACACTCTATATGTAGCATCTTTTGACACTTCAGCAGGGTTGTCTTGTGAAGAAAATGTAGTTCCTACGTGTCAGGAGTCCTAATGTACATGACCTGCTGCTGCTTCCCATCATCCTAACTACTATGTTGACTTCCTCTAAGCATGTGATCCTAAAAAGTTGGAGCCATGCCTTTTGGACCGTGCCTGCTATCTAGAAAAAGCTAATGGTGCTCACAATGTAGAGAGTACAGCTGGGAATCAGGGCAAGAACAGCATAGAGAACTACATAAAGGGGTTTCTTATTTATTTAGGACTTAGGTGGCTTGCTTAAGCTTCTTTTGATTCTTAGCAGCCTGGTTCATAAGTGCTGGTGTATTGATAGCATAAGCCTGTCCATAGGCACCCTCTGGTTCTAGAGAGAACCTTTTCTGACTCCTGTCTTACAGTTGTCGGCATATAGATATTTAGCCTAAAGGATTTGCACAGTACCTGTTCTGTGAGCCTGCCATGTAACTATTGGAGGCCTGGAATGCTTTTAAGTGACTTGAAACCAAGGCAAAAGCTATAGGTAAAACCCCAAACCTGTAATTTGTTCGGAGAGAACAAGCAAGACCAAAGTTGTTGTGGCTGCCAAGGCACAGCACATCACACAGAGCCACTGCAAAATGAGCCTTGTCCCCTACTGCACTTCCCACCTGGGTGGCCTCCAGTCTGGCATTGGGGGTAACCAGGAGCCTGCTGACGAGTGAGATATTTTGTAACTTGCTGCAGCTAGGGATACCTGTAGGTAACAGCTGGGATCTTGTGAAGGATGCGATCTCCAGCCTTTAAGGGAAGGGCATCTCCCTGGTGTCTGGGAAGTCAAATTCGCAGAGGGCAAAGAAGTCACGTGCTGGGGGTGTAACTCTGCCTTTGGTGCTATTCCACTGTGGAGTTTGGCGTTTCTTCCACCCATTGGTTGTATTTGCAGAAGTTTCGTATTACAGCACCTTTTCCTGGCCACTCCTGCTTCTGTTAGCCCTTTTCCATCAGAGAGGGCATGTTTGAGGGAGTAGCAGAGCTGTAGATCATAACACTGCCTCCTTGCTATGGCTGTGTGTGCTTTTATTTGCACATACAAATTTGTACACTCACTGAACTGCTGCTAGTCCTCGGCTTCTGCAGTACAGCTAAAAGAAACTAAAGCTCTGACTCGGGGTTTATTTTGTTTGTATTAGTTTACTCAACTGCACTGACTTGTTTGCTTGACTTTAAAGCTCTGTTCATCTGTTTGGCTCTTGTTCAGGTGCCCAGTTCAGTCTTTGTTGAACCAGTTCAATGAAGTTTGAAACTCTCCTGCTCCACAGTGCTGCATGATCCTGGACAGACATAGATCCATGAAATTCCTTTTTGTTTTGTGGCGTTTTTTGTTTGTTTTGGTTTTTTGTTTGTTTGTTTAAAGGTATTTACCATTCATAAACTATCCTATATTTTTCAGACTCTTTGGTAAAAGTTAAAGTTTTTCCTGCACTTTGACTGTAACTCGGAATATTGCTTTTTTGTACTGAGCGATGTTTTAATTTTGTGTGAAATGCTGTTCTGCTGCTTCCCCAGCTTCTCTCCCATAAGTCCATAACTCAAAGATTAAACATGTCAGACTTAACTCTAGCCAGTTATGTAATATAGAAAAGTAAATAAGTGCTCAGCTGATTGTTTTCTATTGTTAATGAAAGAATACTGAGAGTAAAAAGAAGAGTAGAAGACCCACAAGCTCTGTTTTTATGAGCCTTTGAGTTTTAGCCATCCCAGTTCTCACTGTCAAACATCTCAGAATTTCAGCATGCTCTGTCACCTGTCATAGATATTAAGAGGTCAGCATTACAAGCACAAGAGGTGCAGTGATCAGGTAGCATTTGCTGACTGGGTAATGCAGTGAACAGCTACTCTTCTGGTAGCAGTTCATCACTATCACAAGGTGTTGTTGCAAGGTGTTTTCATTGCAGCCTGTAATATGGGTAGTGTGCCCAGACACATCTTATCCTGTCAGTCAGCTAACTGTGTTTGCATCTTACAGCATAATCTTATTTCTTTGCGATAGAAACAAATCCATGAGGTTTCTAAAACTGCTCAAATGTAGAGCAGGTTGGAGGCATGTGAACTATGTTCTTATACTGAAAAGAAGTCTTATTTTACCTTTTTCCCTAGAATCTAAAAATCTATGTTGACCCCATTGAGCTTGTCAAATTCCAATAAAACAGAACCCAAAACGCAGGGTGTTTGGAGCATAAATTACACCTCTGTGTTAATATGAAACATCATTAGGAGCTTGTATGTCTCAAACATCAGCAGGTAAAGTAACCACGCAGTAGCTAGAGAGGAGAAAGTAGCTATTTCTAATTATATGAAGAATATCGTTTAGCTTAATTAGATATTATATTAATCCTTACTCCCTCTACAGGTGTTCAGAATTAGACTGTAGTACTGAAAACTTCTGAAAATCCTGTTTATGTTAGAAGTACTTTATTTGTGTTGGGGGGGAGGAGAGATGTTTGTCTTGGCCCCCCCCCCCCCCCCACACACACACACACTTTTTTATTGGCAGTTTGCTAGCCATAGTGAAGGAAATAATAGTGTGTACTTATGTATACACTTTGGAGTCCTGGGGAAATTCCAGGAATTGGGAAAAGTGTTGTTGTATCAGTATTAGAGATGGGCAAACGTGGCAATCGGTGAGAGTAGCGCTGTATGGAGAGAAACACCTGAGCTATCTTCAGGATTTGACCAGTGTTGTATGATGTTGCTCCATGTATGTGCAGTTTAATCTGATACTAGTTCTCCTGTTAGGCTTAGTATAGGATTTAATAAACAAGAAAAGTATTTAACCTCACTACATGTAGCTTCAAGAAAACCAGATTTTGTTAGTTTTATATTAAAGACTTCATCAAATTCAAATTATTAAGCAAGATACCTTTACAGAAATAAAAATTGGTGTGTGAAATCCAGTCGACTGGTTCATGAATAGTCCATGGGAGTGCAAGACTGAATCATTTTCAGGGATGTTAAACAACAACCAGTACTTTCTTGTCATAATTTGTTTTCATTAGTGATTTGTGAGTGCAAAATCTCTATTGATACAAAGCTTCTGAATGATAAAATTGTGATCCATGACATGGAGAGTAAGGCAGCCATCGTGACTCTGAGATGGAGTCCCTTAAACTTGTGTGTTACAGCTGCCAAATGTAAATCTGTAGATCTGGGAGCAAGGGATTTTGACTGAAAGTACATCATAGCAAATGGCACCCTAGAAAGCAGTGGCTAAAGAGCATTATAGAGTTAGAGAGGATAAGCAGTTTAAACCTGAGTTTCCAAGGTGATGCTGTGGCAACCTACTTGATTGTTTATTTTTCCAACTCATTAATGGAATGAATAGAGATAGTGTTTTTACCTCTGAGGTATGGGGTGAAGTCATTACCAAAATACTGCACAGGTGCAGGTGTCAGCATTTAGAAGGTGTTTGGGAGAGAGGAATAGTGGCAACAAGGCAGCATAACCTCTAAAATTATCAAAGAGCTAAAAGTGATGCCATGCAATGAAATGTTAAACGATTGCTGTGCAGTTTAGCAGCAAAACTGAGGGGTGATGCGATGAGCGTCTTCAGGTATCTTCTTGGCAAGATTAAAACTGGATATTGGGGATGTTTTGATCTTGATGAGAGATCATTTGAATTTATCTGGCTACAAATTCTTGCTTAGACCTCATGTTTTCCCTAGTGAAGGTAATTAACCATTGCAGCATGCGATCATGAATCTTGGTTTTGTGTCTGTGTGGCTTTATTTATTTTTTTTCTTAATATCTTTGAATCAAAAGTGTGGAACCATCTCAGAAAACTGCTGGCTCACATTTGGGGAAGGCCTAATCCCAATATAACCCCAGTGATCTTTGCTCTTGAGTTCTTTCAGCCTAAGTCTCTTTAACTTGAGTTTGATTAGAGTTTCTCCTGGTTGGTTGTAAGAAGGCAGATAAGAGTAACTCTGATGCTTGCATTTGTGTACTTTGGAGAAATACAGTTCGTGTCCAGCCTGCTGTTTTACAGTGTAGTTCCTAGCACTCATACCAGGTAAGCTTTCTGCATAGTTGCAATGAATTTTGTGGTGAACTTGCAGCTTGTACAAGGAAGCAGCAGAGAAATATAGCACAACTGGTAGAAATTGAGGTGCAAATATGAATATGATCTTTCTATTTAGTTTCCTTCTTTTGTTACACAACAACACGGTAGAGGCACTCAAGGACTTTTCAGATCACAACTTGGAAAAGGATCCATTTTTTTTTTTTCAAAGGTTGTAGTTCAAGTCAAAGTTTATCAGATAATCAGAACATTGCTTTTGGAGGATGAAAGAAGATAGTGTTATCCAACATGTCAGCTGAGTAACTTACTGCCATTACTGATCTCCAAAGAGAGATTTATGGCTTTCTGTGGTAATACTGAATACTCAAGAGATACTCCTTGACTATTTGATCCTTCCCTAACTTGCGTGTTAATGTTCTCCTCAGGAATGATTAATATTGACTCTGTTCTGCTCTGCTAGCTCTTTGAGCTACTAGAGAGAATATGAGCTCAAGGTAGTTTCCTTTGTGCTTCCTTTTGTGTGTGTGGAAATAATTTTGTCCTCTTGAAGCAGTTGTGTTCTCTACCTCCTCTACTGGTGCCCTGACCTGCATGAAAAAGAATTTGGCAGCTTCTTTGACAATATGATGGAGCAAACCATCAAATATTCAGATGAGTGACTTTCTTAAGAGGACATTTGTAATGTTTTTGGACACATCTGCTGCATGTGGCTTGTGCAAACAAATCCTTGATGAAGGTGTTATCTTAAACTCCACTGGATTCAAAGGGAGAGAGCCCTGAATGTTTGTCCTGCTGTAATATTTGAGTAATTCTCCTTGGTTAGAGGCACTTGATCCAGTGACATTGCTCTATGTCATTTGTTCTTATCCCACAGGTGTCCCTTCAGCAACGTTGCCTCTTATTAGTAGCTAACAGGTCGTCTTAGCTGTCTGCTGTTGCTGAAGATGTTGGCTCTTGAGAAAACAGCCCGTCTTAGTCCTTGGTTCTTCAGACAGATTTTTATTTTTATTAATTGGAGTTACTGATCATAATTGTACATGGCTTTCTCCATATTTAAACAAAGTGAGGTCACTGGTTGGTATTGTTTCTGCCTATTCTATCTTTAGTTCATACAGGAGCTTCAGTCTGGTCTTTAGCAGTCCTTCTTTGACTTCATATCACACATGGTTTTATCTCTTGTAAACAGTAGGTCCTAAGCCTCTCCTCTCGTGATATTGCCCTCTTACATTAAATACCAGAAGTTTTTATCTCTCCGAAAGAGCAGATTACTGGATAGAGAGCCAAGGGTGACTGTCCTTACATGCAGATCTTGCAAAAGCGTTCTGAAACCTCTAGAACTTGCTCAGGAGTAAATGCTGAAATCAAGAAATCTTTGCGCCCTAAGAGCATTGGATTCAAATTGTATAAAAACAATTTTGTTTGTAAAACCTCATGGCAGATACCAGGAAATAATTTGGCTTGGGAAGGACATGGTTTCAGCCTTGGATTTGCAGTAGGGTCAGCTTTGATATTATGTAAGGCTATTTAGAGGTGTATGTAGCTGTTACAGTACCTGCAAGGCTGGAGTGCCTGCTACCTCTCTAAACATCCTGTCCCAGTGTTTGACCACTCTATATGGAGAAAAAATTTCTCCTGCTATCTAATCAGAAGTTCTCTTGCTGTAACTTGCTTGGTGCCTCTCTTCCTTTTGCTGTATTGGTTAATGAGAGGGTATTGGGAAGAAACCAGCTGAAGGCCATGGTAGTATCTTCCCCTCAGATTCCTTAAGGCTGATGGTGCCAGTGCTGTAGCCCACTGTCATCTTGGTGGTCCGCCTCTGGGCTCTCCACTGTATGTTGATGTTTACCTTCTGCTAAGGAAGGAAAAAAATGAGCATGTGGAGCAGTGTGCCTTTTTTTTTTTTTTTTTTTTTTTTTTTTTTTTTTTTTTTCTCTCTAACTTTCTCTTAACCTCATGTGTTCTGCATCTGCCAAGCAGCCCTGATGTGCAAACGTCCCTATAAAATGTTCTGAATTGGTATTATCTACAGCATAGAAAATAAAAACTACTTTTATTTAAAAAATGAAGAAAACTTTTTTTTTTTTTTTAATTCAAATTTTCAGGCAGAAACAATTTAAGATAAATACAACAATAGATACCAGGGTGCTTGCGTTCAATTAAATGTATCCTGTTTAAGAGTCCTGGTAATAAACCCAGTGATTACAGTTTTAAGAGAATAGGGTTTATGCAGGAGGTGGTAGGTTTATCAAATGTGTTCTGAATGTAGAAGTCACTGACTATGAGCCTTTTCTGTGTTAATTGTCAAGCTTTTAAGTTTAGGAAATGGTCTTTGCCAAGGATAAGACATGGGATTAAAGACTCAGCTGGTAACTGTGACTTTTCCACATGCCTGTTGCTGTGTGCAGCCTCTTAGGAGCCCAGATCCTGGCAAGGATGCAGCTCTCTGTAGTATTTGTACTATGCCCCTCACAGTTTAGTTCCACATGTATCTTCTGAGTGTCCCCTTTCCCAGTCACTGAATGCCTATGGTACATGTGATTTTTATTGTGTAAGTATCAGCTAAAAAGTGTTCAATTCCCTTTTTGCTTAAATCTTACTACTTCAGCACTCTGCACCCAGAACTTCCCCCAAGTTTGTTATCAATAGTGCTTTGGGATCCTGATCAACAGATAGCAATTGCTTTGCCAGTGAAAAATAGTAGCCAGAACCCAGACTTAAGTGCTTTATATTAACTAAAGTTAAATGATAGAAGAGCCAGGTTTATAGTAAGTAAGTAGCAGGGGATTTAGAGTGTATGCAGTGTTGCAGCCTTGATTTGACATTAGACATGCAGAATTTGAGGCTTTAGGAACTGTATGTGCTGAAAAGTTTGTGGAAAAGTAGACAGGAGTTTTTAACACTTTAACTCATTTTTCCTGGCTAGAAAGCAAGAAAGCCAATTAATATTTATGTATTTATATAGAGAGAGTATATAATATATATATATAAATAAAAGTTTTTGGCTTTGTTTAAGGTTTCTAAGTGAAGAGAGCCATCAAGCAATAACTCGCCCTAGAGATGTAGAACTACGCATTTTCAATAAAACATTCAAACCTGTTTCCCTCCCTTCCCCCCCCCCCCTTTTCTTTCTTTTAAGTATAGTTTTACTAGTACTACTTATCTGTTTTATTCCAGAGTGTTTGTTCTGACATCAAGAGCTGCATGAAGAATAGCCAGCATGAAGAGAACAAATCAGTCCAGGCAGAAGCGCAGAAGCTTCAGGAAAACAAATGTAAATTGAGGGGTTTTAAAGTGTGGTACGCGTTTCATGCAAAGGTGGTAGTTTCTCAGACATTTAAATCTAGCCCTGTGCTGGAAAAAGCTGGTCTAAGTGACCCACACATGAGATCTGATCTGGATGGAAATAAGTGTCTTTTTGCTGGGTGAGTTCTGGTCTAGATTAGTTTCCTGAACAGTTAGTCGCAGTCTTGGACATGTCTGTGGTAATATGAAGGATAGTTTGGGATGATATGGGTGGGAACTAGCAAGCAGTGCAAAGGCTTCATGATTGCTTCATTGCCAGACTTGGTTCAGTCTGTTTTGAAAATAAGGCCAAAACCCTGGTAGAAAGGCTTTCCTTGCAGCATTGAGCATCTTTGTGTAATTTGTGCTTCATGGGTTTTGAAGGTTGATTGTAATGGTGTTTTAGGGCTTAGTTGTAGAAGAAAACTTGGAACATGAGTCCAAATGGATAAACTACCTAAAACTTCTTCATGAATGCTACTGTCCAGGATTTGTGTGAATTTTGTATTTGTTTACTTCTGTTCCAAAGTTTATCAATTCAAATCACCTTCCCTGAGATCTATGACTCAAGAACTAGAGTGACTTATTTTGGGCTCCTACCTTGTTCATCATGCTCCTCCCATAGGTGTTTCCAAAACTCTCCTGGAATTTCTTGCACCTGCTGCAAGAATGGCAAACTGCATCTCTACAGGTGACAGCCTGACATTAAACCAGCTGACACTGACTTTGATTTCCCTTTGTGCATCAAGATATAATTTGTGGGTTGATTAGTAGTTGCTGTATGGGCAGCTATGTTGTTTGTGCAGTAGGGGCAGGATCCACGTGACCATTCCAAGCATTAGCACTTCCTGCCCTGTGATGTGAAGCCTCAAAGTACCACCACTAAACGATGAAAGGAATAGCTGTGCCCCAAGAGTTTAAGAGTATTTGTTCATCTGGATGAAGCCCAAGAGGAAAATTCCACGTAATTTTACTGTATTACAGAATTTATAGAATGCCATAAAACTTGCTGCGCTGTTTCGTTTTCTCCAAGAGTGTATTAGGTGCCCTTTTGATAAATGCAAGAAAACAAAACATCAAAATAAGTCTGATAGAGTAGGATTCATTGGCTATCAGATGCATGTTAACAGTTTGCTGATATCACAAATCTAAGTCTGAATTAATGTGCAAGGAAGAATGAGCACAAATATTTGTTCATAAAAGTACTAACCTTTTCCAAAATCTATAATACGAATGTTAGAATTTGCCTCTTGTGGCAGTGGCTTTCACAGGCCATATTTCCAGTGGTCTCCTGTGAGCTTCCCCCATCTCTCTTAGTTATGGAGAGCTCTAAGAGGGAGGCTATGAACAAGTTTGTTCTAGCTTTTATTAATAATCAGCTAAAAATGTATTATTCTCTGCCTACTGCTTTTAAGTTTTAAGTCTTTTATATTACATGCATTAATCCTGTGTTTATTTTGAACTGTAGGGCGGGGGGGAAAACTAAAAGTGATATGGAAATGTTTAGTTCCTATTTTCCCATTTTCATTAGAGATGTGTGTATATTACTGAAGAACGAGCTCAGTGTAAGGAGGCTGTGTTATCAGTTGTTGAAAGAAATAGGAGAATTTTAGTAAACATTTCTGTTTTTACAGCTTGTTCAGTTCCTCCTTAATTTCTTTCCTTTCTGTCTACTTAACATTCTTATAAAAATGTAAAACTAAGTTATATGTCTTAAATGATAACTCAGATACTTTCTTTCCTCTAGAGCTTCATATCTCCAACTTCAAGGGGGGGGGAGAAAAAAAAAAACTTAGTATTTCTAGTGCTGAAATATACTGAGTTTTCAGAAATAAAGCTGAAATGCTTCTACCAGGCTGCTTTCTTTATTGAGGCTTGCTCTTTGAAGTAAGGAGTTAGTTATAGCTTAAATGACCTAAAAGTGCATGAGATTTGTTATCAGTAACTGCAGCACTTTAAGAAGACAGATTTCAAGCTGTTCACCTTACTGTGTTTTGCTTTTGTGTCCATTTTATGCTGATTCTTATTATGGCAGAATTGCCAGTGTCTTCTGGAAAGTTCATGGCTCTGGGGTCTTCTGCCTCCATGGGCAATAAATATAATAGGAATAAAAGAGATTTGTTGTACAAACTGCTGAGGGAAGATAGGGAATTAAAATTGCTCTGTCATGATTCTGATCAGGTTAATTTTCACCTCTGGCCTAAGATGGTACTATGTTCTTAGAAGCAATCTCATTTTTTATACATTTGAAATGGTAAAATACTTCTCAAATGGATTTCCTGTAAGAGAATACCTGGAATACCTGGTGTAGAGGGTGTCAGTTCTGGGCAAATGACTTACTCGTGAGTGGTAATTTTGATAAATCAGTGTGCAGGTACGGAGAGACTGAGTTGTGCTGCATCTTCTACTAATGCTCTCATAGCAAGTATTCACTACCTTCCTAGGCTAGAAGCATTGCTGTTGAAGGACTAAGTGGATCCAAAAACTAGTAATGGTACTGCTGATTAGCAAAGAGTTATTGAATAGTTGAATATTAGCTATTTAACTACTTAAACAACTGTTGGTTAAATAGTTGAATGTTGATTGATTTTTAAAACTGAAAACCTTTAAATGTTTGCTCTAACTTGGTCTGTTTAGCTCCTGAAATCTTTTGATAGTTGAGGAATTAATGAGGCTACCTTTAAGATGTACATATGAAAAGCTGTGATAGATGCTTGTCAAGTAGTAGATTTGATTTTCGTCGTGTTTGTGCGCACATATGTGCTTGCAGAGCCAGTAGTGCGAGTGAGAGAGGAAGAAGTAACAAGAAAGCAGGTAGAGAAGGGAGCTGGGAGCAGAGTGGTCTGAACTGGTGGGTATGGAATTGAATGCGGTCGGCAAACAAAAGTTTCAAGTTTCCAACAATGAAACAAATACCTTAAAGCTTTAAAAAAAATGTATGCACACACACACTTCTTAGCTTCTTGTTGCCTGTTACATTTTTAGAGCTTTTGCAGCACTTGGGCTCTGGTGGATATCTTGTGTTGCAGAAAAGGTATCATCAGTCAAGGAAACTACGTGGGGACAGTGCTCCCTCTTCTGAGTACAGCTCAGCTTTGCAGAGGGGTTTGATTTGATTGTAGCAGCTCTCGTCCATACTTCTGTATCAACAAATATTGTTCTCGGGATGGCCTACAGATAAGAGGCTGGTGGTTGTGATGTTGCAAATGCTGATGTTTTCTTTAAGGCTTCTCTCTTTAAGTTGGACTTATTACTGCTCCTGTTTTGGCTGTCTTTGGTAGGAGTGCGGGGGGGAGTGCAATTCTGATTTTTAATTAGCAGGTAACAAACAGGCTGAAGCCTACAGTTACCATGTATGGTCTAGTAACTGGATAGTCTACTGGGTGTTATTTTCATATAATACTTTGAAAATTTGTCTCTTATGGTAAAAAAAGGCCATTGGTAGGAAGGAAATAGATTAATTTGCCTTCCTGGTTTCTGTTCTTGCTGGTACGTCTGGGATGTTTTTGCATGTGGCAGCAATGTGCAAATATCCCAAGTTAGTGTGATGTTACTCTGCTTAAAGCTTTGCGAGCCTAAGTAGTGTGGAGCCACTTCAAAAAGGGCCCTCTTTCTCCTTTTTCCTAAAAAATTGGACAGCAGATTTTTTTTAAAGCTTTTATATAGCTTGTTTATAATTGAGTGCTTAAGCAACCCTTTCTAACCTATTTCTGTAGTTGGCAATGGATAAAGGACAAGAGTCCTCATCAAACTGCAGTCTTCAGAAATATAATCCAGGTTCTGGATAAACTCCCAGGCTCTCTTTCTATGTGCAGCCTGTTCAGGTTGAGCAGAGCCACTCAGGTTGTGCAGATGTGGTTGAACCACTTCTAGGTCAATCTTGCATTGCAAAGTTTCATAGCCACGTTTGGGAAGCGCTGAGCCCGACCAAACGAGCTTCGCTTGGACATGTGTGGCTCTGCACAGAGCTCCTCGGATGTCTTTGTGCCACTCTCCCAATCATATGAGGTTTTCTCGAGTTTACTACAGCAACACATGGAGCCAGAAGGATTGCTGCCTTTTTTTACTTGGAGTGGCACATTAAGAGGTTGCACAGACAAGAAGTTTGTATTTTGGGTTTGTTGTCCATGTAGTGGTACTGCTGTTACGTACAGGAGGCTGAGATCAATTGTAGTGAAGAGTGGTTAATAAAAGCACGGTTAATGTCAGACTAAACATTTTAATATAAAAGCACTAAAAAACCTAAACTTGATGCTTTATATTCTACAAGTTTTGCTTTTAAAAGAAAGTTGCATTTGTGCCATGCTCATCTCTTGCTATCAGGGAAGCCCTGTGGGAGCAAATGCAGAGGCTCCCTTCCAATTTAACTGTAATATTTTTTGACTGTGCTTAGTGGCAGGCTTTTCAGGAGGTGGAGGAGAGCCGCAAAGACTGCGTGATAGGGCAAGTAAGTGGCTGAGGACTCCTACAGCTATTGAGAGAGATATTGAGAGATTTTTGACTGCAAGCACAAACAAGGGTGCGGGGGGGAAAATACCCCGTGTTTGACCATGTTTGCTTTAGAAAGCAAACATAGGATGCAACTGTGGGATATTGGGTGACACTTTTGCTTATTCTTCCTCTTCTGCTTTCAAATGTTTAGAGGATATGTAGGACATATGTTCTATGTTTCAGCATACTGCATATTTCCACTCAGATTTGATAAGTGACTAATATGTTAGTGTCAAAGCCATGATGATTTATGGGATGTTTGTGATTTGAACTGACTTACATGCCTGATTGTGTCATTCTTGCTTACACTACTTTGCTTAAACTAATGCGATTTCAGAGACTTTCATTGTTTGTGTAAATGCTAAAGGGGACAACTTGGCTTTGTTTTCTATTGATTTTTTTTTTCTTTAAGTGAATTCTGTACATGCTTTGTGGTTATTTGACCACGAATCTTGATGCAGTTCAGTGCAAGGCTTTTGTTTGCTTTTAGCATTGGTTGGGAGGCAGGCAAAATGCCTTTTTGTAACTGTAGCTTTGCCATAAATAACCCAGGTAGACAAGACACGTGTTGGCACCAGCAGTGCAAATATGTAACAGCTATCTCTGGCTTTGTACTGTCCACATTGAAGTCCAGGGCTACATTAATGCTTCTGAGATTAAGATTAATACTAGCATGGGAATGCATTAATTGAACACTACAACTCTCAGTCTTTCTGTGCTGATACCAGCCTAGCTGTACTGGGAGAAGTGGTGTAGTGGAGATGTTTCTTATGCTGCAGCGCTGGGTTCCTAACGTCTTTTAAATCATATTCCTGATCGTTACAGAGTTTATACCTTCAAGATTGATTTCTTTCTTTGGAATAAGCCCTGTCAGCTTTGCCACATGCGTACCATATCTTCTTGCTGCTTTTTCTGGTGTTTTCAAGATGAGCTGCCCATCAATTATTAGAGGCCCCTTAGGTCTGTTATTTGGCCATCCCAGACTTTTCTCAGATTAGCTGGGTTCTGACAGTAGGTTGAACCACTTAAGGATGCTGCATCTCTCAATTGGATTGTTACAAGCTGTACCATGAACCTGTCTAGTTCATGCTTCCACACAGAAATCTTTAACGTACTGATTTTCAGTTCTTTGCTATTTCTTTGGTCACTGCCCTTCTAGAAGTTCTTCTCTTACAGTCTTTCCCACCTTGTTTCACTAAATCACATTTTATTAACTTAGTTTTGTTTTATTTTGTGGTTTTTGTTTGTTCTGTTTTTGTTTAGTCATTCTCAAACTATATTACAGACACTAATGTACAAAAACTGATAGGAAAAGAGCTGAGGTGGAGGGAAAAAGAAATGATAGGAAATACATTTACTAGCTTTTATTCCTGTTGTTTTCCCATAATGGACTTATTTGTAAAATACTATACATTACTGGAGAGAAAGTTCAGAGAGTTAATAATAATAATAATAAAATGTGTAGATAATATAATATAAATTATATGTAAATAATACAAACAATAACGAATGTGTAAATAATAATAATGAAAATAAAAACGAGGGAAATCCATTTCTAGTAAAATTAATAGAAATGGAAACATCTCAGCAAGATGTAGGTTTGTGTCCAATGAAGTAAACCACATGAACTGTCTAGATGGCTGGATAAGAGAGAGCTCCTACATTTTGAACTATCCCCCTTTTCTCTTAAATCTAGCAATAAACCTTATGTCCACTTACCTCACACTGGAGAAGTACTTAAATTACAAAAACCCTACCTTTCTAGAAACAAATGACAGTTTAACAACATTTTTGAGCTGGTCATGGCATCCCCTGATATTATCTCTGTGCAATTCTGTATTTTCAGTTAGCTGCCAATATAACATGGAGTGCGTAGTTTTATTCGTATAGTGCGTATGCAATAGTACATACTATGTTTTCTACAGAATATTTTCTGCTGACAGCCTAGAGCATGGGCTAAAGCAGCCATTCTCAGATTAATTGATCCGTTCCCAGGAGCAGCAGGCGCAAGCAGGAGCTGGTGGCAGCAGGACCATGCCGCTGCAGTGCAGGGACTCGCCGCTGGAGGACGGCCGAGACCCGCGCCCGGCCGTGCTCACCCGCTGCTGCTCTGGCCACTCACCTCGTGCTCACACAGGGAGCTGGGGGGAAAACGGGGGAGTCTTGGTTTCTTTGCTGACTGGTTATAAAAGGGTTCCTTCTGTTTGTATTTACTGGTTTTCCCACTGTAAGATCCTTCTGAGCAATACATTACTTGTATATGCTTGCCTGGTCTTAGCCAAGTCTGTCTTCCTGAGCTAGCTGACCTTGGCCCCCTAAGCTGCTTCCCAAAACCATCACAGATTAAAAAAGGTGGATTTTGCTAGTGCACAGTAATAGAGAAGGTGCCTTCCAGCTGCTCAGCACCCAGCAAGGCTTGCCCCTTGGTTTGCTTTCAGGTGGCTTTGTAGGTTTGTTCCCATATTTGCTGGTGGCAGGTAATGCAGAAGCCACATGAAGTGATTGGTGCTGTGCAGTTGAGCCAAGGTTGCTCATTGCTGCGCTGTCCCATCACAGGGCAGCAGATGGACTTCCATTATTATTTTTCCTCCATCCTCATTTTTTCATTGAATTTCTAGTCATTTTTTCACACTGTTATTTTAAAATCTGTCCTTTACTTCCTAGTTCATAGGCTTCCCTTGACCTAAAAAGGGCTTTTCTTTTTCTTTCCCTACAAATATTGAGCTAACAGGAGGACAGTTTGCTCAGGTCATTTCACCGTTGTCTCAGGCTGTTGTCAAAGCTGGGCTCCAATGGCCAGCAGTAAAGCCCTTGCCTCATCTCGTGCACTTCAGCTGTTGATCCATGTGGATTTGCTGTGGCTTGAAAAGCTGATGGACGTTAAGGAAAGCAGAAGCCGGATCCCTGTGAGGAATGAGCAGCCACATGGCCATATTTCTGGGTATTTGGTGCCCCCTGGAGACAGCTGCCACCTGCAAGGAACAGTGAATATCGCGAGTGCCTGGGCAGCACGGTGCTAAGTGACCCTAGCATGAGCAGACGAACGGAAAGAACGTCCCTTTCCCTGCAGGCATGCAGAATCCCAGCAAACCAGAGCAGTAAAAGCAAGTGCGCTCTGAAATAATAATAGTGATTGGATTTCCAAAGTCTGCAAAAGACTGATAGCTTTGTGTGCCGATGTATTTTGAAAATGGATGCACAAGGCTACGCGTGGACATCTGATACTAGCATGATGTGAGATGTGTTGAGTGGAAGAGACAGCCAGGAGATGTTCTCTTGGTGGGTCTCAGGGGCCAGGAGTTAAAATAAGAAAATGTATAAGTCTCATATCAAACCTGGAATTAGATATTTATCACAAGCTTCACAAGATTATCCTTTTGTTCTGTATTTATTATTGTTATTTTTGTGTGTGGAGGCTTGTTTCAGGGGGATGTCAGCTGTTTGAAAAAACATCCAGTTCAGAGAAGACTGGGTTGTTGGGGCAGGAGAGATGAATAAATATATTTTCTATAGAAGATGGAATGTTACATCTAAACTCCCTGTGAAAATGCTGAGCTTTAGAGCTCCTGCATGCTGTTGATGATGCAGCTGAATTAGTTTGCTTTTCAGGAAAAAATCTCTGAAGGCCACTGGCACCTCTGAGTCCAGAAGTGGCAGTTTAAACTGAATAAACTTTAAATAGAGCCTTGTCTGTGCTCTGGGGCGCTTTCCACCCAGAGAGGGCACTGTGCTCAAGCTCATCCTGGGCTCTGCCTTCAGAGACAAGGCAGTGCCCATAAATGGGAACAGGACTGAACTGCGAGATACTCAAATATGCCTGAGTCCTTTTTTATTGGCACAAAACAAGAACTTCAGTAGCTCAGACTTAAGTTGTTTCTTTTGCATTCTCAATTCTTCTTTCGGGGGGTGGAGGGGAAATACATCACAGTTCTTAGACTACGTTTTCTTCTTTTCTGAAGTTCAGAGTTCAAATCTATATTGTGATTCACAAAATCAGCTTTCTTATGTGTAAGGTTACATTATTTTGGGATCCTTAAAAATTATAGCACAGGATTGCTTCTGATATTGCTAAACTACATAAAATAAGTTGAACGGGGCTAATGGTGCTGTATTGCTATTGCTTAGTGACTTTCTGTTGGAGAAACAAACATGCATATCCTCCAGTCTTGTCTAGCTATTTTTTTCCACAAAACTAGTACAGATGTGGTCTTATGCCAGTCAGGGTTCAGTGACTGCCTCAGTTTACAGTGCTGAGACATAAGCAAAGACTTTGCTTATGGTTCTTGGTGTATTTTCTTGAACATGGCTGCTATATCTTGCCACTGCAGAGCTGGTGGTGTTCAGCCAGGCCGTTTTTCCCTCTGTGGGGTTTGTGCTGTTCTTTAAATACTTTGGGTGATGTGCAGCATTCCCTCTTTTTCTGTTTTACAGCAGGAAGGTGCAATGGAAGGCGAGGCAGTTGAAGCTATCGTGGAAGAATCGGAAACTTTTATTAAGGGCAAAGAGAGAAAAACCTACCAAAGGCGCCGTGACGGTGGGCAGGAGGACGATGCTTGTCATATCCCACCAAACCAGGCAGATGGGGCTGAAGTAGTTCAGGATGTCAATAGTGGCGTGCAGATGGTGATGATGGAACAGCTGGATCCAACGCTGCTTCAGATGAAGACTGAAGTAATGGAAGGTGCAGTGCCCCAGGAGGCGGAGGCTACAGTGGATGACACGCAGATCATCACGCTTCAGGTTGTTAATATGGAAGAGCAGCCTATAAATCTTGGAGAGCTTCAGCTAGTCCAAGTACCTGTGCCAGTGACTGTACCTGTTGCCACCACTTCTGTGGAAGAACTGCAGGGAGCGTACGAAAATGAGGTTTCTAAAGGAGGCCTGCAGGAGGGAGAGCCCATGATCTGTCACACTCTCCCTTTACCAGAAGGCTTCCAGGTAGTGAAAGTGGGTGCAAATGGTGAGGTGGAGACACTGGAGCAAGGTGAACTTCAGCCCCAAGAGGATCCCAATTGGCAAAAAGATCCAGACTATCAGCCACCAGCCAAAAAAACAAAGAAAAACAAAAAGAGTAAACTCCGCTACACGGAGGAAGGCAAAGATGTGGATGTGTCTGTGTACGACTTTGAAGAGGAGCAGCAGGAGGGTTTGTTGTCCGAGGTCAATGCTGAGAAGGTAGTGGGCAACATGAAGCCACCTAAACCAACAAAAATCAAAAAGAAAGGTAAGTCTGCATATTGGTTTCTGAACTCCACTTGTTACGACTGCGCCTTGCAGCATGGTAGAAGTGACTGAGTAGATGCAAGTGGGAGTAAACCCAGTGTCACCATTTTATGTAAGAGCTCTCAGCTCTATTATTTTCTGGGCAAACCTGCTCTCTCCTGCATGTAGACTTACAAAGGAGCTCATTTGCCTCGAGTGTGATGCTGCAGTGTTAGTATTCCCATATCATTGTGGTTGAAAAGATTCTGCTTTTTGCTGTAATGCATATTCAAGAGATTATACATAAATTTTACATCAGGAACCAACAGTATAATTAGCTTGGGGTGAGGGGTTCCTACCAAACACTTGTGTAGAGGGGATGACACAAAATCCAGCAATATATGTGTTTGACTTTTCGTCTTTGGAAACTTAAAACTGTAAATCAAGGAACCCTTTTTAGACTGGAGCAAGGGCATTAATTGCTGGCATACAAAAATTCAAGACAAGCTAATCTTTGCCTGTGTTCCTGACAGGAAATGCAGTTGGATTTAATGGGGCGAAACAGGATTTAACGTCCAGGAATTTTTCCTTCTCCCCGCTGACCTGTAATTAATACAGTAGATGATGGTCCTTCCAAAAATAAATGTGATTTCCTTCATGGCTAGGTGTAAAGAAGACATTCCAGTGCGAGCTGTGCAGTTACACTTGTCCCCGCCGTTCCAACTTGGACCGCCACATGAAAAGCCACACTGATGAAAGACCACACAAGTGCCATCTCTGTGGCAGGGCTTTTCGGACAGTCACGTTACTGAGAAACCACCTCAACACTCACACAGGTACTGCTGCCTTTGCCTACATCCTTTTAGTAGCTTCTGCTCTATCTTTAGCATAAAGACAGGTTAGGCCTATCCTGAATCTGTCCACTCTTTCTTATGGGACAAGCTAGAATGGAAGAAACTATGCAGTGCTGCTCTCTTTTCTATGAGAGCAGTTTTCATCTGATCGCATAAAGTATAAAGCTCTTCCTATATGTAGATACAAAACTGACCCTGGGGTTGATCGGAAATTACTTGACGCTAGAGAAAATGAGCATTTAGGGCCCTCAGTTTGTTGTGTCCTGAGGTGAGTGCTGCCGTTGCTCCCTGTGCAAAAGTAAGGGGAGGCTGAGCTAAAAAGGGAGATGGGAGGGAAGAAGGATGGGGGAAGGGAATAGATTATAAACTGGACCAGTAAAAGGTGGAAGAATGAAAGCACGTTTCTACTATTCCTTACTTAGGTTAAGTTGCTGTTATAAATCTTACCTAATGTAGGAGTAATTCGGGAACTGTAATAAAATTTAAGCAATATTCTTGTGACCCTTCTGCCAAAAAAGTCTAATTCATACCCTTAGCTTTCTTTTCATCCCACTGCTTTATCTAACTGATTGCTTTGTAATTTGCAAATAACCAGGTGATAAGAAAATGAGGGAGTTTGTTTCCCCATTAGAGGGATGTGAAGTCTCTAGTGATCTCTTCAGTCCCCTGATTATTTATACAAAAGCTCTTACTCCTGCGCACGGTTTTCTGTTGTAATCTTATCTTTCAGAATGCAGAGGGAATGTTGTTAATTCATTTTAAAAAAAGGCAAAAAGAAAGCTGTCGTACTCTTTTTGTCACTAAATCTGAACGTTGTCGTCCTTGTTTTGCTAACAATTAGGTACTCGCCCTCACAAGTGCCCAGACTGCGATATGGCCTTCGTGACCAGTGGAGAGTTGGTTCGGCATCGCCGTTACAAACACACCCATGAGAAACCCTTCAAATGTTCAATGTGTGACTATGCTAGTGTGGAGGTATGTTAGTTACCTGCTACAGCTCTGAGGAGGTGCTCGAGTGCGTCAAGATCTGTTACAAACCTAGGCATTTCCTCCTTGGCCAGAACACTCTGAGTAAAAAATGGTTATAAATTAGCTCTGTTCTTAGAAGTAAGTGGCAGGGTTTCCTTGGTTTATGAGAAACGTGTTTCAGGGCAGAAACATGCACAGAAACCAGAGATGATTTCCATCCTTTCCTTCTTTGCAGCCAATAGTTGTTTTCAGTTTTTAAAATCGGCTGCCACCTTCAGCTCCTTTACTCATCCTAAAGGACTGCTATCTGCTGAGTAGGATCTACTTTAAGCCTAGAGGTGCTCTCTATTTTAAAAATGCACTTTGCTTCTTGCATATTTGCTGATAAAGTGACTTGCCAAGTTGAATAGCATTTTTCTCACAAATTAGTGAAAAACAGCTTTGTTAATTCTAAGGTATCATCTAATTCGCTCAAGGAAATTAAGTGTGCTTGGATGTTCTTCCCCCTTCTCCCTTGGCAGCACTGTTGCTTATGTTGCAGGGCAGCTTTTAAAATGTAAAAAAAAAAAAAAAAAAAAAAAAAAAAAAAACAAACCCTGCAAGATGGGGGTAGGAAATTTGAGCGAAGTGATGAGCAATATAATTAAAAATACCGAAGTAGAAAATGTTTTCTATTCATGTCTGTGCTAACCCTTGAGCTGAGTTCTTGCCTTCTAGATAACAGCAGATGAGTGAAAGGGTTAAGTCACCCTGTCTGTTTTAGGAAGGGGGTTTTTTGTTTTTCTTGTTGAGTTATTTTGAGGGAGAAGGTAAATCAGTAACTGGAGGGGACGCAAGGTAGCACTCTGTGGACAGACACTACCTGTCCTGCAGTGTTCCTTGGCTGCATGCTTTGCTAGGACACTTTTTTGTGTGTTTCCAAGATACATTAAAATTTGAAAATATCTTCTGATGTTGAGATGGATGATACTGCTGCATTGAATGTGGGAACGAGCATCAGTCAAGGCTGGGAAAGAGTTTGGGAGGTGGAATAAAGCGGGAAGGTGGGGTTATGAGTGGTTACATGCAGTGCAAAATTGTCATTAAAATAGGTTTGTTATCTGGCTACCGAAGCAAAATAGGTTGCTTTAAAATTCTTGACTGATGTCTTGTACTTTTGGAAATCTGACCTATTCATTGGGGCTAACTGTAGTCTTGCTCTTGGCTTTCAGGTTAGCAAATTGAAACGCCACATTCGCTCTCACACTGGAGAGCGTCCGTTCCAGTGCAGCTTGTGCAGCTATGCCAGCAGGGACACGTACAAACTGAAGAGGCACATGAGGACCCACTCTGGTATTGATGCATGGTGTCTGGGTGCTGGGACAGTGCATGATGATGCTAAAACTCTTAGCAAAATGTGGTAGTCAAGTTTAATATTAAATCTTCATAAAGGTTGTAGCTGAAGAGAGTAGGCAGCCTATCAGCATTAGTAAATTCATAAATTGACCATAGCGACTGCACTAAGAAATGTGCTGCAGGATTCTGATTTTTGGTTTCCCTGTGAGGTGACAAATACAAGCCCTTTTTTTAGTAGGAAGATAAATTTCTCTTTTGCTGTTCATGGTCAACTTTCATTGAAGGTTATGGCAATTTTTAGTTTCATGCTTGAGTGCAGCTGCATCAGCATCTGATGGATGCAGTTGGTGAAGATCCTTATTTTTTCTGTAATAGAAATAGAATTTTTTAACTCAGAACACTGCCAGTGTGCTAAGCTAATGATTTGCTAATATTTAATGGCAGAAGTATTCTTGTATGTATGAGCATTCCACAGAAAAAAATCTGATTGTTTGCACTGTTCCAGCAGTCTGCATGTAGGTCTTGTACTTAATTCTCATTGTAAGGACTCATACCCCATTTGCTTAAGAGTGAATGTGTTTTGTCCCCATAGAAAGATATTTACAGGAACTAAAATTTCTTGAGAAAGAAATATTACTGAGCTGTTCGCCACAAGTTTCTGGGAGGTTTTTGTGGGGCTTTTTGATTAGATTTCTTGATAAAAATACTCACGCTATGTTTTTTTTTTTTTTCCTTCCTTTACTGTAGGAGAGAAGCCATATGAATGTTACATCTGCCATGCCCGTTTCACTCAGAGTGGTACCATGAAGATGCACATTTTACAAAAGCATACAGAGAATGTGGCCAAATTTCACTGTCCTCACTGTGATACTGTTATAGCAAGAAAGAGTGATCTGGGTATGTATCTCAGCCGCGAGGTCATTAGTGAAGTTAGTGCAGAAGATTACACAGAACACATCTTCCCAGAATTAGAGCTCATATAACCCAACAGCTGTCTGTCTCTTTTTTTTTTTTTTTCTCTCTCTCTCTCTCTCTCTTTAACATGATCTCTTTAACTGCAGAGGCTGCAAGCTTAAATATGCAGCTGGTTATACACACATTTAGCTTATGATGACTGCTGCATGCTATGAGAATTTTCAGTTTGTTTTCATTATTTGAAAATGCAGCATTTTTTCCAAGCATACAAGGCAAGTTATTTTCATGTCCATAGATGCTAGGCATTTGTTGAACCTAGACTAATCAGTATTTTAATTCTGTATGAGTTAAGGTCTGAGAAATTAGACAGTCGTTTTGACCTCCTATGTTTTGGAGGCCATTAATTGTCACCCAGATGCATCTTCATCAAGCTAAAAGGCTTGAATTAGCCACAACAATTTCATTTTTCAGGAAGTGGAGCTGTGTGCCACAGACAGAATAGGAGAGGCTGAGTTGTCACAAAAGCCCCGAGTCCTTGCAGTAGGAGAGTGTTGACCTGGTGAGCAGTTCCCCATGATACCAGCAGGCAAGCTCTCTTTTATGATATATGAGAAGGTGGATAGTATCACTCCCAGAGCAATTTAAGATAATCTTTCTCAGTGAAGGAAAAGCTGAGGTTTGGCATAACTCTGTCTATAAGCAAAATATCAACTAAGTAAAGGGAAGGCAGTTTTTCCTCCATGGAAAACAAATGTAAAGCCCCATAGTGAAGGGGATGACAGGCAGTTGGCATGAAGTATCTGAAGTAACAAGAACTGAGCTATAACAGGAAAAAATGAGCTTTGCTGTGAAGACTTTTTCTTTTGGTAATGTTGATTTAAGCTACAGCCAGCTACCTTGTGCAGGTGTGATATGCTCATATTTGGAGGATTTTAAAGTGATTAAAACCTGTGATAGGAATTAGCTGTTGGTACCCTTGCTGTTCTGTAGCCATGTCATTCTGACTTCTAATCCTGTTTTCCCAATGTGTTCACTGGTTTCTGGCTGAATTCAGGCAATTCAGAGTAGTCTTAAGCGTCTTGTGGACAGTGCTATGTTTTTCCTTGACTTGGCTCTGTGTTGCATGAACTTTGCTAGCAGAAATTCATGTTGTTCTGTCTTCCAAGAGAATCCTTACACTATCTGAAGCAGTTGTGGTCATTGATCTGCTATGTTTTTGAGATGGATTTTTGAAAGAGTTGATACATTAACAATTTAAGAGGCCTGCCACATTTTGCAGATAATGAATTTTCAATATAAATTCAATGGTGTAACATCAAATGCTTTATCAAATACAAGTGTGTCAGCCCAGATTACTGATATTAACCAAGTTTAGAATCCTCTAGAAGAATTCACTATGCTTTTGACTAGACCTTTGTGTCAGTAAGTTATGTGGCTGCCATTAATTGTAAACCTCTTCATTTTTTGATAGAATCCCAAATTAACAGCTCCCTTTTCTCACCTGAGCTGAAGGGTACCCGCAGGGAAAAATGCTGAGAGGTTGTTTGCTAGGCTCTTTCATGCTTGCGTGGCTGTGGTGTGATTAAAGGCTCTGCTTCTTGCACTCCCAGGTGTCCATTTGCGAAAGCAGCATTCCTACATTGAGCAGGGCAAGAAATGTCGCTACTGTGACGCCGTGTTTCACGAGCGATACGCCCTCATCCAGCATCAAAAGTCCCACAAGAATGAGAAGCGCTTCAAGTGTGACCAGTGCGATTACGCGTGCAGGCAGGTAAGCTGGTGGGGCTGACACCCCTTAAGAGTATTAGAACAGGAGCTAAACACCGAAGATAAAAAGAATTAAAGAGCTAACACCAATTTGGATGGCCGTTCAAACTAAAAAAAATTAAAGGCATGGGTAAGCTTAGTGGCCTCTGCTTCCTAGTGAAGTTTTTCTCTGTAGAAAGTATATTTTAAATATGCTCATGCGTACCATCTTTTCCTGGATGTTGCCCTTAGATTAAAGTGTTTGGCCTTGTCCTGGCTGTGAAAGTACATTTTTTTTTCAGCAGTCTTTATCTGTGAGTTTTCAAGTTATCCTTCTCTCATTTGTCCCTGCCAGGAGCGGCACATGATCATGCATAAACGGACCCATACTGGAGAAAAGCCTTACGCCTGCAGCCATTGCGATAAAACCTTCCGTCAAAAGCAGCTCCTTGATATGCACTTCAAACGATACCACGATCCCAACTTCGTCCCTGCCGCGTTTGTGTGTTCCAAGTGTGGTAAAACGTTCACTCGCAGGGTAAGGGACCATACTGTTGAGCTCTGCTTTTTGGTGAATGAGATTTTGGAGAGGGGAGCCAGGTTACCCAAAGAGACGGGTAGCTGGAACACAGAGCACAACACTGGTGTTTTAAAGGACAGCACTTGTTTCTTTCTGAGAAAAGGTTCTCACATAATTCAGCACTGATGGTGGCATATGCCAACAATGGCCTAATGGGTAAACTCAACCTTATGAGTAAAAGCTAGCAAAAAACTTGCCTATATTTATTAAATATTCTTCCTTCACAAAGAGGAAAAGGAGACAAGCTCCTGGAAATGTCTGTGAATAAAGGATCCAAATATCTGATCTCCATTTCAATTCATGCTGTTGTGTTTTCTTTTTTCTTTTTTTTTTTCCTTTTTTTTTTTTCCCCTCCCACCCCCCTACCTTAAACAGAACACAATGGCCAGACACGCTGATAACTGTTCTGGCCCAGATGGTCGAGAAGGAGAGAATGGAGGAGAGACAAAGAAAGGCAAACGTGGCAGAAAGAGGAAGATGCGCTCTAAGAAAGAAGATTCTTCTGATAGTGGTAAGAAACAGCTCAGTACATTCTGAGAGTTTGACAGGTCTGTGATTCACAGTTCTTGTTGTTAATTTGCTGGATCTGCAGGTTTGTTCTGATATCTGAAAGGCTTTTATCTAGTTGGTAAGAAAAAACTGAGAGCATATGGCCCAGTACAGAGAGGACTCTCTTATTTCGGAAGGATGGTGTGGATTGTGCTGTCCTGGATTTCTTCCAAAACTGAGTAGTTAATAAAAATGCTGTGTCTGTTACTCCTTGTCTAGGCTATGCAGTTCTGTCCCGCAAGCTCTTCTGTGTGCTAAAGTTTAAAATACCAGACTATGTACTCTTAAGTCATGTTGTCCCTTGCTTTGATCCGTCTGCTGCTGTAGTAGACAGATGGTTGATACTAATTGCAGTGTTCAGGAACTGCCACCCCAGTAGCTGATCTGCTTCACAGAAGTCAAAGATGGTGCTGCTGGTTTTTGGGGAATGGGAGACTTGTTGGATCACTCTTAGATTTCTGGAGTGTTTCATAGAGATGCTGAAATCACTGCCATCAAGTGAAATCATGTTTTCTTTCCTTTTCTGGTGGCAATTTGTTCCCTTTAATGTGAGAGTAACAGCCTGACAGTCTGTGCCACCAGCTTCTCAGTGAAGGCCTCATTTTTCTTCTCTTTCTTTAGTCAGATCCCTTTAATTGAGGATTAAGTAACAGTTCTTTGTAGGTGGATGTATTTATCTTCTTTAGACTAACTTACCTGTTTTTTTTTTTTTTTTTTTTTTTACCCTCCCCCTCCCCCCTTATTCTAGAGGAAAATGCTGAACCAGATTTGGATGATAATGAAGATGAAGAGGAGACAGCAGTAGAAATTGAGGCTGAACCAGAAGTCGAGCCAGAGGCTCCTGCACCACCTCCTAGTAAGAAACGAAGAGGAAGACCGCCCGGCAAAGCTGCCACCCAACCAAAACAATCTCAGCGTAAGTCCCTACTTGCAGCTTATGTTATAATACTTGTTGGAACAGCTTCTTCCTTAGATTTGAAAGTTCTTGTGAGAGAACTGTTCCCCTCAAATGAGGTTAGGTAAAAAGTAAATACCTGCACTTGTGTTTAAAAAGTGTTTAAATAATGTCTCATGTAATCCTATAGGCTTTTTGATAATGTTTTTACGCTAGCACATCTTCATACAGAAGCTAGGGAGGCAGGGACTTGATAATTTGGTATATGAGAGGCAGGTTGAATTATTCTCTGCTGAGGTGAAAATGTCTTCATTGGGAGCCCCTCCTTCCCTTTCTATGCAAAAGTCTCTACTGTAAAAGCCATCTGAGAAACAGTTAAAAAGAAAATAATCTGTCATTTCCTTCTTCCCCACCATCCCCTCTCTTGTTTTCTGCTCTTCTAGCTGCAGCAATCATTCAGGTTGAAGACCAGAACACTGGTGAAATTGAAAATATTATAGTTGAAGTAAAGAAAGAACCTGATGCAGAAACAGTAGAGGAGGAGGAAGAAGCTCAGCCTGCTGTAGTGGAAGCTCCGAATGGAGACCTCACTCCTGAGATGATTCTCAGCATGATGGACCGGTGATGGAAGAACACCACGCTGGATGACTGAACTGGCCTGGGCTGTGTTTAAGCGGCTCAAATCTATTTTTTCCTTTTACCTTTTTTTCTTGGCTTTGGGAAATGCATCATTTTAGACCATTTTACCAAACATACTGGGAAATAAAACTTCAAGATGATGTTAGAATGTGATTTAACTAGAACTTGCTGTTTTATGTTAGCATTACAGGATCATGGAACATTTAGGAAATATTTTGGAGTCCTTGAGGGTTTCCTATGAGACGCTTGATTAGTTTTGCTCTGAACTGCATTGTAAAGCTGGTCCAAGGACTATGTTTACATGCAACAAGTTTTAATATACAAAAATGGAAGCCTTGACCAGAGTATGTGGTAAACCACTCCGGACTTGCCCTTCCAGTTCCCAGAGTCCTTGAGCCTCCTTTTCTCAGTAGTGTTTTTAACTGTAAATGCAGCCTTGGGAGGGTTCTAGACTTTTAAAATGTTTTTGCTTTTCCCCACCAACTAGTTCCGGTTCTCCAAGTCAGCTGCACACGGTAGTTTTGGCATGCTCCAACTGGTCTCTGTCCTTAATATGCTTTGCTTTCTGCAAAGCATTTCTGTAATGGTCAAGCTTGTAAATAACTTTTTTTTTTACATTTTAATCTTTTTCCATTAATTAAGAGGTATGCAAAAATGCAGTTTAAATAAACCCCAGTATTTTAATTCCTTTCAAACTTAAGTGACAAGAGAATTGATGAAGTGTAAATGTTGGAAAAGCTGTTGATAACCGATCATGTAGAGAGAGGTACCCAGACTGCTCCTTGAAGAACAACAGGAACCCACCTGTGAAATCTGGTTTTGAAGCACACAGAACTGGCATTTGGAACCTGTATAATTAACCTTCTTTTCAAGTTATAATTTTACGACTACATTTTTCTTTGCTCTATCTTGTAGTTGTATTTTGTGTTTATGAATCCTATGTTAAGGCAGAAGTGGTGGTTTATAAGTGGGTCACTGCAGCCCTCAAAACCTGGGCCAGGAAATATTAATAGGTCAGTAATTATACAATTTTGGATCTCTAATAAAGACAAAGAATAATGTGAAATACAAATGATGCCTGTATATGAACTGTCACATGTTAAAATATGTAAGCTTTTTATAGAGCCTCAGTCTTGCTGATTTCAAACAAATTTTTCTTCTATGTATCGCTTTTAAGAGAGCTATCAGTTTAGCTATCAGATCCTAGGTTGATGCATTTTTGTACTTAGCTGTACCGTGTGATATTTTTCATTATTTTAGGAAGCCAACATGGGAAAAAACTGTTATAAAATATGTAATGGGGTTTGAAAGCTGGGAAGGAGAATATACTGCTGTACAGCTAATAAATAATAATGGATTAATGTGTGTGCTTATCGACTGCTTTCTTTGTATTTAGTAACTGCTTGTCCTGGCAGCAAGCTCCAGACTGCACTCTCTTCCTTGTAGAAAGATGTTTCAGGAATGCCTATGTAACCGCGGAGCAGCAGGTACCATGCATTTGTTCCTCTCGTGATGCTAAGGTAACTTAACTATGACAGTAAATCATGGTATGGTGTTTTTTGCCCACCACAATGAATGTGGGCACGTAAACAAATGTGGTTGCTGTGGCCAAGCTACTACGCTGCTGGTGTACGGTCTGACTTGCCCTGTAGCACCTTACGGTTCCATAGGTCTAAGCTGCTTGTTGAGCTGAGGCTGAACAGAGGAGCATACCAGGGTGAGGTGACAACCCAAAAGGTGCTGATTTAAATAGTGGTGCTGTGTGTGGTCCTATAAATGTGGAAATAAAAATTGTCCAGATATTAGTGCATGAAATCCTGAGCAGGATGCAAGTTTGTTTCAGCAGACAGGAGGTGGAAGCCGAAGCTCTTGCTGTCAAGGAGGAGCCAGATCTGGCTGAAGAGGAGGACAAATCTGGAGTGGATTCTCTGCTGGACCAGAAGCTTTGCTCTTACCCGTAAAAGGTGCTTCAGACTGAGGCAGTCCACCAAAGGAAACGCCGCTCACATGAGCCTAGAGCAAGAGAGGTTTGTGGTAGAGAACCAAACTCTCTTCAGGCCCTGTGTTCTTCTGTGACATGCGTCAGCACCGATGGAATATAAGAAGTGTGGCTGACAGAACTGCCACCGCAGATGGCTGCAGCTCAGCTCCGTCTTGTCTCTGCACACACCAGGACTTGAGCTGTAGCACCACCATGTGCCAGGTAGGTTGCAGTAAGTGCTGTCTCACTCCAAGTACCACAGGAGCAGAGGAGTAACCCAAGCTCCTAAACCTTGGGCTTTAACCCATCCTTGAAAAAGGGAGCCTGACAAATGTTGCTTTGTTTTGATTATTGACCTATGATGGTGCCCCAAGTCGGTCCTGGGACTAGTTGAGGCCTGTCTTGTTTCAGCTGTGTGCTGCTGTACAAGCGCCTCCAAGCAACAGTGCTGGTGTTTCCAGGTGCCACTGAAGTCCAAGACATGTTGGCAGCTGCTGTGGAGCTCAGAGGGCCTGGGGGAAAGGGCTTGCTTTGCCAATAGCTCAAATGTAGGCTGGGAGAGGAGATGCTGCATAGGAATGACAGCTTTCAAATTTCCTTTTATCTGCTGGCAGCTTGTCGTGGTTCTTGTTCCTGGTGGTTTCTGCCCTGCTGGTCACAACCTGCTGCAGCAGCACATGTGGGAAGATGAAGCTGATTTACTAGGGCCCCCTCACACCTCCTGTTGTGCTTTTTTGAGGGAATGATTTCTAAGCCACATTATTTAACATAATGCATATGCACAATATACTTGAATTATCAGATCTGCTCTACATCTATTATAGGCTGCTGCTTGGTTTTTTGTTGTTGTTGTTTTGTTTTTTTTTCCTGAAAAGCCCAAGCCAGGGCTTAGTGGGGATGGGAGCAGTCACCCTGTGACCCTTTTCCTTTCTCCTCAGACAGGTCTGGCACTGCTCTTTCAGCTGACCTGGTTTCTGCATGCTCACTCAGTAAGTAGTTACGTTATGCAGCCAGGTTTTGATATGACTTGAGTTAAGGCTTCTGCCCTGGGCAGGTATCTCCATTTACCTTGGTTGAGCTGCTCTGGAGAGATGTGACGATCCCGTGAGCTCTTGAAGATAGACTCTGTCCTGGGTGGTGGGGGCCAGCAATTCTGCCTGGTGCAACCAAGTCCAAGTGCAGAAGCCCTAAGAAAGTACAAAAAGTGCAGTCTACTCATCCCTCCACTGTTATCCTCACCGGAAAAGCTGTACCTCAAACCATATGTGGAAGGGTATGGTTAGCGTGCATGGTTTTGTCACCCACCACCCTGGTCACGCTGAGCTAACAGGCACTTGGAAGTGGCGTTAGCTCAGCTCTTTTCCAGACTGCTGCCAGCATCTCTCCCTTAGTGTGGTAATAGCAAAGATGGATGCAGAATGAGAGGATAAAAGTCTGTGAGCAAGTCCTGCTGAGGATGGGAGGTCGTGTGGCCTCAACAAGTGCTGCCGCAGGGTCCCCTTGTTTTTTCTCATGGCCTCCAGATCTATCTGCTTTGCCCAACTGCCATCCCTAGTGCCTGGGCTGCTGTCCTCAGAGTGGGCACTGGAGAACGGCATCAGCAGCACTGGAAAGCAGGCATGGGAGGCCGGTATTGTTTCTGAGTTGACTGCTGAAGCACCCTTGGCTTCTAGCACTTGAGAGCTCCCCCAGGTTGGAGACACTAGTTTAGGGCTTCTTTTAGTGCCTCTAGGCTTTGAGAGGAGCCATCACCTACTGGGTGCAAGGGGACAGTTGTTCTCTCCACATCCTGAATCTCCTTGCTAAAGCCATGACAAAGCTGGGTTCTGGTGTCCCTTCTGAGATGTTCAGGTAGCAACAGCATAGTCTCCTGTCATCCTGGAAGAGCCATAGATCCAGGGAGTGCTGTCCCTAGGGGAACAGCCTGCCCTGGGCAGTGGACACCCTGCCTCTTACTGGTGCTTATCTGCCCATTGGCCTGGCTGCAGTGCTCACAGGAAGGCTGCTGCCACTGCTCTGTTCCTACACAAGACACTGCCTCAGCTGTGCTCTCCTGAGCTGCCTTCCCTGAACTGGCAAGTCAAGGCACGTTGTGGTTGGGCTCTATGGAGACAACAGTGTCTGCAGGGGCATCACTTCCTGCCTTGCTTTTGTGTTAAAGGATGATCTGAAAACACTACATTTTCTGCTTGGTCCCAGTGTCACTCAGGGATCAGCCTGTCCCAGGTTATTCCATCCCCATCTCTGCCTCTCCTGCTCAGTTCGAGTCAGTGGCTATGCCACAGCGGTGCTCACCGAGGACACTTTGATCTGTCACCTGGGGCCTCTCTGCTCAAGTGGTCACATCTGCAGTGCCCTGTCACTGGCACCAGAGCCTTTCAGCTGCCCAGTGTCACATTAAGGGCCTGGGGCAGCCCCCTTGTCCAGTATCCTGCACGGGAGCAGAGCTGCTGTTCTCGTGCTTCCCAGCCACCTTTGAGGTGGGAACGGGCATCCATAAACTTCCCAGCAAGGGACGCAGGACAAGAATAAATCAACACCCCCTAAAGCTTTAAGTCTGGAGCCAAGGGGAGAAGATGCTGCTCCCAAGGAGGAGGAACGCACGCAAAATGAGAACTTTATCCCACGTGGCAGAAGAAGGGCCAAGGCGGAGAGTGAGGAGCACAGTGCTCTCCTCCCAGGGATGCCTTTGGCCTCGCTTGTGGCCAGGCCCGCCTCAGCGAGCCGGTTTGGGGCCGGCAGCTCGGGTGCAGTGGGGCTGCGTGGGCTGCCCGCTCTGTCGCTTTCATTTCTCTTCTCTTGCTGGCTCAGTAAATCTTGCCTGACGGGGCAGGAAGAGGCACCGAGCGCTGGAAGGGGGAGGAGGTGCCGAGGCAGCGGCACTGCCGGTTGGTAACCTCGGTGCTTCCTCCAAGTACGGTGCCTTTTGCTCCAAGCAGGGGATGTGCTGAGGATGCTGCCCTGATACCTCCACACGTGCCCCGGGTGGTCGCCGCGGTCCCAGCGATGGCTGTGTCGTCCGGAGGGATCCCTGCCGAGCTGCAAGGTAAGACTTACCCATCTGCAGGCTTTGGGGATGCCACACGGAGCTTGCTGAGCAGGGCCTGCTCCGATGCCCTCACGGCTGCCTGGGGCTGGTGGGCTGCCAGTGGGTTCCTTATGAACCCCAGCTCAGGGGCATCTGAGCAGGGCCTAGGACATGGGGCTGCAACCCTGGCTCCTTTGAGGTTGCTGCTTAGAGCAAAAATGTCCTCTAATAGCAGGTTGGACCATCAAGGATGTGGTTTTGTGAGGCTCAGACTGACCAGCAGGGCTTGCAGGTGCAGCACGGGGCCACCACGGGTGCGGGTTTGGGACCCCCTTGCCAGCTGGGAGGTCTCCAGTAGTTCCCTGACTGGCACCGCACTCGCACAGAGACCGGGCCCACAGCGCTGCCGCGGATCTCGGGCCGCAGGAGGGATGTGTGAAATACTGTGGCCAGCCACTACTGGTGCTTCGGGGAAAGCCCCAGACCTCCACGATCTGACCAAAAACCCGGATGACCGCGGGAGGATGAAGGGCCCTTGCTTCACCAGCCCCTCTGCTGCTCACGGCAGGGTGGGGAGGCCTGGGCTGCCTTGTTGCCGCAGACCTGATGCCCACCTCCACCTGGTGCATCCCCAGGCACACAGTGGCCTAGGCCATGGGACCTGTGTGCTCCTCTTTCACCCGCCTTGGCTCTCTTTGGCATTGATCAAAGCAGCAGACCCTTCTGGACGCAAACATGCAAAGAAAATCCTCCAGATGGGATAGGTGCTCAGAAAAAAAAGATTGGGCAGTGTTGTCATGTGGTGCGGAAAGCCAGGCAGGAGCTTTGCCAGGAGAACTCTTGATGTATGAGGGATATGAGCTAATGAGTCCCTGCTGCTAGTAGAGGAGCTAACAGGGCTATCGGCAGCCTCAGTGAGGACCGGAGTGAACCGTGTTGTTGCAGAAACTTGGTCTGCTCTGCAAGGAGGCAGGCAGTTACAGTTCCAGTCACAACAGCCTGTTCTGAGCAAAGGGAATGAATCATGAGGAAGAGAGGAGCAGCTAGACAGAGAGGTGAAGTAAAGCTCAGGATGAGAGACAGCAGATGGCACTGGGGCTTAGGCTTGCCCACAACAATCATGGGATAGTGACAGCACTGCCAACATGGGGTGGCCAGCACGCATGGCTACCAATGCGTGTCATGGCCAAGACGATTTCCCCAAAAAATATATGGAAAGGAAAAGTATATATACATCTCTGGATGCACCATGAGGAGGGCAGGACTTATCTGGGATACTGAGGAGCTCGGGGTGGAAAGTACACATGGCCCTATGGCTAAGTACAGGAAGAAAGGAGGCAAAACAAGCTGTCCCACAGTGCCTGGTTCCCTATGAGCAAGTCTATTCCAAACATGTGCAGTGTAACCCCAGAATGAGTAGGCAGATGTATGTTATATTGAAATCAAATGCTAGGCACCCTAATAAAACCCTAAATTAACCCAGGGAGAAGTCCTGAAGGATCCCACCCAAGGTGGGCAAGCAGCACATCTGTGGAGGCTGGGTGGCACTGAACCACTGCCCTTGGTCACAGCTGTAGCCAGGGCCCCACCTGCCAATGGGCAGGCGGAGGTACCACCGGAGCGGCCACAAGGATGCAAACCAGGTCTGTGAGGAAGCACACAGCTTGCCGGAAAAGCCCTCAGGCACCAACAGTTCAATCTGATACCTCCATCATTGCCACAGAATCATGGAGAGAGCAAATGGTGCCACCAGCGTCTACCTTCAGAGGTGGCTAGAGAAAAGGGTTGTGGGGCCAGATTGGTTTGTGTCTGTGAGGGAGAGCATGATACCAAAGCCAACTGCTTCCTTTCTGCAAGGCCCCAAGTAAAGAGCCTCTCCCTGGAAAGGGGTGAAGGGCCAGACTGGAATTCATTGCAAAGAACATACACCTGGTGCGAGGCATGTCCAGATAGCCTTATGCATGGGGATGCCACTGCCACACAGCACAGAGCTGGGGAGCACGGGTCATGGAGCTGGTTCCATATGGAAGTACATGTCATTGGCACGTCATGGGGGAAATCCTGGCTCAGATGTGATGAGGACCAGTCCCTGTTTTCCACCAGAGATAGGCTGGGTGAGGGCTTTGGGCCTTTGGTCTATGACAGCTTGGTGGCAGATCCCTGCTGCCGGGGGATGCCCCCCCTTGGCAAGGAGGAGGTTTGTGTCATGTCATAGGATTGCTCAGGCTGCTGCTGTGATTTAGTAGAGCTGCAGCCACATGTTTACCTTCTCCGCAGAGGGGTATGCATGGCTAGATCCCATTCCTCTCCCCTTAGCCTTGAGTCCTCCCTCTTGGCATGGGAGTGGCAAGTTCTGGATGTGCTTGGGGTAACAGGGGAATCATCTTGGGCACGTTGTGCCATGCACCCTCCCGGGCAGCAGATCACAAGCACACAGTAAAAGGACCAAGTGTGACTCCTAGCTTCAGACAGATGAGTCACACTGGACCTCGGTCTTTTCAGAGGGCATCGCTGCCTTCCTGGGCACGAAGAAGATCCTCCTGGTCAAGACAGTCCAACTGCAGGTGAAATCCAAGTACGACGACTACGTCTTGGTATGTGCAGGGTCCATCACTCTGTCCCTTTGCTATTAGCCTGAGCTCGCTCAGGGTCCCAAATCCACAGTGTACAGAGGACGCAGCGTCTACCCACCTGAACTGTGAGGGCCCTGGGTGACGCAGGAGCTGCCGTCCTGTTCAGCTGTTGGCTGGGCGGACCAGTCTGAGCAGGATGGCAGCTCCTGTGTCACCCAGTCCCCTGTCACCGTGGTTTCTCCTGCCTAGGTGCTGACCCCCTGGCGAGCCTACGTGCTGCTGGCAATGCTGCCAGTGAGGGTAAGTGTTGGAGTCCTTCTGCTCCACAGCAGAGCCCCGCTGCTCCCAGGAGGGCCCTGCTCACTACCGTGGGACACCAGTGCAAGGCCAAAGTACCCTGAGCAGTGGGACCAGAGGTCTGAATTTCTCCTGGGAGCAGGGCTTGTCTGTGGGGTTTGTCTCCAGCATGTAGCAACATTGGGGGCTGCAGATGGGGGCAGGAGGCTCAAAACAGGTCACTGGCACTCAGGTTAAGGGTTTGGGGCTGGAGGGCTCCAGCCAAGTGCAGGGAGAAGCTGTGGCCAAGCACTGCCCTGGGTGGTCATGAGGCAGAGCATGTGTGCCTGTGCTGTGGCTGATCCAGCCCTTCTCTGCCACCAGGTGCACAGCAGCTTCAGCTTCCTAGAGGTGCGGGAGATGACAGCGCAAGAGCCCAGCTTGGTGAGTGGCACCCCTTGGGAAAGCCCCCACTCTGAGCAGCTCCTGTGTCGGTCGGGCACGTCGGTACCTGGAGTGCCAAGGCATGTCCTGCCCGTCTCTCCCCATTGCAATCCCTGGCCTTGAGCCTGCTGCTGAGACGGGAGTGGGGAGGTCATTTCCCACTCATCTTATGTTGGGGGTCACCACCGCAGAGCTTTGGGAGCTTCCCAGCATATTTGTCCTTTTGCCACCTCCAAAGAAATCCTCTTAGGGCTTTGCCCATGCTGTTGCCCAGAGAAGAGGGAGGTGCTCAGGGGTGCAGAGCGGGGAGCGCGGGGTCTGCACCCACGCTCCTTCTGCAGACACGGCCATGCGCGCTGCAGAGCCACCAGAGGCAGCACCTGCCTTCTTCAGCATTCGGGTGACATCTCCTGCTCAGCAGGGATGAGGTGATCAACTGTGCCTGGCTTACCCAGGCAAAGCCAAATTTAGCAGGAAGGTGTTTTAAACCTCTGTAATCCTCTTAACAGCAAGGTATGCATGCACGGCAGGGGTAGCAAACCATGGAGGAGAGGAATGGAGTGTCCCAAATTGGAGGTGTCAGCTGCAGCCAAGGCTGCAGGCTCCGTTAGCCTCTTGCTTTTGCTCATTAAAGCACCATCACCAGTGAGAGCCCTGACTTGTAACTAGGGCTGCTGCTGCTTGACGTTAGAGAGACAATCCTCTTAGGAGCAGGCTGTGTCTCTGAGTTGCGCTTTGCTCAGAGCAGGCAGGAGCGCAGGGTTAAAGAGGAGAAAGGCAGGGAGAGCAGAAGGGGAAGCCAGGAGCCTCTAGACAGCAGAGCATCCGGGGCTGGGAATGGGATGATTGTAGACTGCAGAGCGGGAAAGCCGACGCCTGTCCATCCTGGGAAGGGATGCCAGGAGCAGAGGAGCATCCTGAGGAGGAGGGCTCCGAGGCTGCGAGCAGGACCGAGTGATGTCCAGGATGGGGCAGTGGAAAAAACATCTAAGTTCACAACATCGGCTTCCCTCTGAGGCCATCTGACTGCCCTGAGGCTTTAGGAGAGTTCTAGAGGTTCTTCACCTGCCAGACTGGGACAGGCAGAGATGGGCCCTGCAGTTGCACGTGGTGCCCCGTCTCCAAAAAGAAGCTGCGTCTTTATGCAGATAACTGTCATCTCCCTCCTACATCTCAATCAGCATGTAATTAAATTGGGGAATGTGTTGCCATGGGATTTTTGTGGGAGCCAAGAGCTAAAAAAGCCTCAAAACCCAACGAGACAAATTCAGGGAGGAAACCTTCATGGAGGCTGCGTAATGCAGCAAGCTGGCTGGGGCTTTGCTGGGCACAACAGACACAGCCAGCCAGCTGCTTCTGTGCGCTGTGCCTGCCCACTGCTTGTGCTAGGGATGCGTCCACAGCCCCCCAGGCACTTCTGCTCTGCCGTCTCCTCAGCTGCATCCAGGTTTTCCAGTTTTGCAGGAGCAAAAAGGTTTTCTCTGCCAGGACAGTGAGGGGCAGAACTGATCTGGAGGCAGTTCTGAGGGTGGAGGGAGATTTTGTTGAGTATGAGCAGGTTCAAGCACTGCAGTCATTGCCAAACTGGGTCTATCTTGGTCATTTCAATCCCTAAAGCTCTTGGCAAGAAAAGGACAGGCTGCTAGCGATTCTTCTGCGTCTTCCTAATCACCAGGAAACCATGAGCCTTAAGCTGGCATCATCCTATAGTTGTTGCTGTGGCTGCTGCAAGCAGAGGCTCTTCTCGCCCTCTCTGGTTGGGGCTGCTTTTGCGTTACCTTATTTAATTCTGTGGGGGTGGAGGCAGAGGAGGGGGGTGTTAATGTTTTATTCTGGCACACCGCAATATCTTTACTGTATTTTGTCCTAAATTCCTGTTACTCTCCACCTTACCTGCGCTTCCAGCACTCTGGCTGCAGTTGCAGCTGCAGAGGTTGGACTCCTGCAGCAAGAGTGTGGCCCTGGCAGCGTCTGGCCATTTGCTGTTGGTGTCATGACTGCAGCTTTGGGGATGCTGCACGTTGCCAGCTTTCTCAGATGTCTCCCATCCTTTGGCCTCTGCAGGTTACCATAGAAACAGATACATCTTATTATGCCTTCCGGCTTATGTCATCTGATGATTTGGAGCAAGTTGTCGTCCATGTCACCATGTCACTTAAGAAGGTCTTTCCAGACTCATCCCTTGGGTAAGGGTCCCGTAGTCCTCAGGGGTTGTCATGTAGGAACTGGAGGGCTCATGTCAGCTTGGAGGAACCATCCTTTGCTCAGACAGAGGCAAAAAACAGGTTGGGAGTCCAGCAAAAGGAAACCATGCTGATGGAGGCCAGATGTTCCTGGTTCTCTGATCACATTGGGAAGAGTATATCTGGGCCTAGCATATGGGTTATAGCTAGGCATATACTGGGATGGGGATGATTTTCTCCCAGCCTGTTCCCTGATCCTTCCTCCAGAATGCTGCTCAAGAACTCACCGCCTGATGTGTACGAGAGGATCCGGAGGATCACAGACTCCCTGGAGGAAATGCTGCAGAGCAACCAAGGGCCCTGCGGTAAGTGTCGCTCTCCCTGCACACACACCAGATGGGCAGGAGGGCTGGAGCACCTCGGAGATCTGTCACAGCCCAACATCCCCCATTTCCAGCCACACAGTCATCACCAGTGTGCCCCATCTCATGGAGTAGGAACGAGGTGCAAGTAAGGAGCCTATCTGGCAGTCTGGAGGGGTTGCAGCTTCCTGGAAAGAAGGTGGGCAGCTACATGGGTATGCACCATCAGGATGCATCCACCCATGAGGATCCACAGCCATAGAAGCTCCTGTCTACAACACCAAGCCCGGGTCCTAGTTGTTTGGACCAGAATTAGGCCAACATAAGCTGGAAAGAGGGGTGGTTGCTAAAAAGACACAGTCCTGGCATAGCTCTGCCATCACCATGGCAACACAACTTGCCTGGCATCTTATTTCTGAATCTGGAGAGATGTTGTTATAGCATGGAAATTGGATCCTGGATTCTGTGGGGTGGTGGCACAAGTCTGGAGCTGAGATGCTGATGGACACACTGGAGAGGCGGACTGTGCCCAAGTCCCACAGATTGGGAGGAGCATGGGAAGCCATAATGAGGAGGCCACAGCAATGTGGCTGTAACCACTGGGTCTGTATGGGAGGAAAAAAAAAAAAAAACTCTTAGTGAAGGGGTGATGAGAGAGAACAGGCAAGAGGAGCTAGGATCTCCTGCACGGATCTGGTGACAGGAGGGGAAATGCTGCCTCAGTTCCATGAATCGTGCAGTCCCTTTTGGCAGGGCTGTGGACCAAGAGGGATTCTGCAGCCCCTTTGAGGAGGGCAGGGAGAGCCTCTGCCTTCCCCTTTTTGCTTTCTGCCTCCCTCAGCGGTCTCCTCTGTGCTCCTCTGGGGAGGTCTGCTCACCAGGCCATCACTACTGCCTTCTCTTTGCAGGTGGGTTCTCAGAGACATATGCTGCTCTGTGCGACTACAACGGCTTTACCTTCCGCGAGGAGATCCAGTGGGTAAGCTGCTCCATGCTGCAGAAAGGAGCAGGCTGTTGGGAGGGCAGGGAAGCGGGATGCTCACTGGTGCCTCCACGCACAGCTATCCCAGGAGCAGAGGCATCCGGGGTGCTGGGAATATATAAGGGCCTGGATACATCCCAGGGCTGGGAATATCTCAAGGGCAAGGAGTATCCTGGGGTAATGGGAGCATCCTGGGGCTGGGAACAACAGTTTTACATCCTTGAGTGCTCCCTTCTCTTTGATGAGGTAGAATGAAGTGCAAGGGAGGATGAGGTACTTCGGACCAGGAAGCTTCTCAGGCTGACGTATAAGCTCCACAGCCCCAACAAGATAGTGTGTCCTCCTTCTCCTGTGGGACATCAGCTGACTTGAACACACATCTTTCCAGGCCCTTGTCTCCACCACATATTCCCACACAGAGGGGATTCGTTGGCTTCTACTGACCAGTTTGCAGAGGAGGGGTCAAGGAGCCACCACAGCCTGGGGAACAGTAGTACCAGTATGGGACATACGCTTTGTTGCCTCTGTCCCTAGGAAGGTTTCGGGCTGTGCATTCAGACATGAGGCTCCCGGCATCTGCCTAGGCTTTTGAGGGCTGTGGGAAATGGGTACATGGATGAGGGTCCTCAAGGAATCGGCCTCGGGGCAAAACGTAGCTCCTTCCACTAATGACTCAGCTTGCCAGGCATGGCAGCAGGTGCTGAAGCCCTTCCTGGCACTGAGCCCTGCCTATCTAATCTGTCTGGCAGGATGTGGACAACATCTACCACAGCCAAGACTGCCGGGAGTTCAATCTGCTGGATTTCAGCCACCTGGAGAGCCGGTGAGTCATTCAGCCCGGCCACAGGCGTCACCAAGGCAGGAGCGCCCCAGGCACCCTGGCCCTGCTGCCCTGCACGCGCCAGCCCTTGTCCCCTTCCTTCCTGTCCATGGCAGGAGCTTGTGCGTGGCACAGTGCTTTTCCATTCTCATGCTGGTGGTTTTTATCTCTTTACTTGCTCCAAGGATGGTAGGTTCATGCCCTGCTGGCTGCAGGCCAGGGACACTTCCCTATCTGTTTTTAGCACTTTCATAACCCCAAGAATCAGTTAAGCAGGTGAAAACTGAAGGCCGTGTCGGTCACAGCTTGTGTCTGTCAGGTGTTTCCCTATGCAAAACAGCCAGCTCTGCTAACAGCTGCAAAAAATTTACATTTCTCTGCCTCCCCTCCAGGCTGTAGCCCTGCCAGTGCCCCAGAGAGCTGCTATGGGGTTTTAGCCTCCAAATGAGGTGATGAGCTCAGGCTGTGCCCAGAGCCTTGGGCTCAGGTTGCCCTAGCAGCTCTTCCCACCAGCTGAGGCCTCCAACCCGATCCATACTCACGTATTTAGACATATCTAGACAGATACAGACATATCCAGAGATGTGGCCTTAGAAAAAAGGAGCAAAGTTTTATCTGAAGGGTAGGGCAGCTGGCCAGGCTCTCATCTGCCGCCTGGGAGAGAGTAAATCAAAAGTCTGGGCTTTTCGTTTTGGGGAATGGGTGATCTGTATTAGGACCACTTGAATGGGGACATTTATGGATATTTATTTGGACCAGAAAGTCACAAAGCAACTTTCTATTCAGTCAAGCACATGTGTTGTTCTTGAAATGAAAGTGAGTTCAAAACAAAAATGGACATCCTGACCGGGACATCCACATTTTCGATTGTTTCTGCCAGGGAACAGAAAAATCAATCTGGAAAAAAAAGGAGCTCTGTTCTTAAGGTGCTCTAAACTCACAGGTCTTCTCTGAAAAATGCCTTGGCTGCTCAGTCCTGGTGGACACTGTGTTTGTGCACTGTTGTGGGGTATGACCTGGGTGGTGGTGGCAGTGCACACCAAAGCTGTTGTGGTTGTGCACCAGTTTGGTTTGCAGGCTCCAGGGGCGGTTGTGGGCAGCCACTCTCAGCCTGGCCTCTGACTGCCTTATCCTTGTCACCCTGCAGGGATGTGGCACTGAGTGTTGCTGCCTTGTCCTTCAACCTGTGGTTCACAAGACTCTACTGCAAGGACTTCAGACTGGTGAGCGCCTATCACGCGGCTCAGGTCCTGCTGGAGCTGTGCCCCGGGGTTTGCCCAGGCTCTCAGATGAGCTTTCTTTATCTGCAGAACCTGGAGGTTTCAGAGCAACTCCTGTATATGCTGAGCAAATCAGTGAAACTGGAAGAGCTGGTGCTGGAAAACAGTGGGCTAAAAGCGTAAGGAAACGTGTTGCTTTTCTGAGTGTATTCTGTTCTATTGATGCAGCCTGGACAGTGACAGATAATTGCCAGTACAGGGAGCTTCCTCAACCTCCAGCTATTTAGCTGATTATGTCCCCAAAATGTTAAAACAGCAAAAATTTTTGTCAATTTTGAATCTATAGGTGTCTCTGCATGCACAGTGCAATGTAGCCCAGCTTATCCATATGCCCTTCTCTCTTCAGTGACTTTGCTCAGAGGATGGCCCAGGCACTCAGCAGACATCCTGACTCCATGCTACACACCATCAATCTTGCTGGCAACCAGCTGGAAGACAGAGGTACCCCGTTCTCCCGCCATGTCACGGATGAGTTTAAGCTCATATAAATTGTTGTTTATTCTCCTGCTCTGGGACTTCCCTTCATCTCTTTCCCTGCATCCGTGTCCCTTTGGCAGCTGGGCAAAGGCAGCTCCCTTCCTGGAAGCACCAGCGGGGAGCAGCAACGGGAACGAGCTGGCTCTGCTCTCAAACCCTAATTCTCTGTGCAGGCTGGAGCAACCCACAGCCTCCTTCCACAGCTCCCGGCCCTTGAGCTTTCCAGCAGCCCAAGACACCCATCTGTGTTGCTGTGCCTGCAGCAAGCAGCTCAGCTGCCCTGCACTGTGGGGACGATAGCTGAGGGTGGAGCATACACCCATCTGTGCTGTCATGGCTGCTCAGGGCCTTCTGTTTCATCAGGGATAATTGCCTTCAGCCGGCACTTGGAGAAGAGGCCCAAAGGCCTGCAGAGCCTCAACCTGGCCAGGACGTCACTCACCGCTAAAGGTACAGCCCTGAGACCACACTTCGGGTCCCAGGTGGGAGGCCAGGCACAGAGACTCCATTCACAGCACTCGTGGCTTGGAGGGGCCAGGCTGGCACCAAAATGATGTTGCAGTGCCTCACTGGGCATGGCACCCTGGGTGCACAGGGTGACAAGGAATGAGGAGAAGGAACAGTCCTCAGGGATGCCTTGGGTGGGACATATATGAGGGCACAATGTCCTGCTGCCCTGGATGTAGGAAATTTTCTCTTTCCCTGCTGTGTGGCTCTTCACAGTGCAGGGATGGGCTCTGTCCGAGACCTGTGGGCATCTGTCTCTTTGGTCTCCCCTTGAGCAGGAATGAGCACTTTGTGCCAGGCCCTAGCAGCTAACGAAGTCATCGGCTCTTCCCTCCGGCACTTGGACCTCTCTGGAAACCCCGGCACCCTGGCCTTGGATGACACTAGCGTGAGTGCTCTGGGCTGGTCACCACTCTGACCTTGTGGGATAGACCATCCCCTGCACACATGGGCACACCCTCCTTCCTCTGGCGGCCTTGCTGCTTCGACCAGAGGACAGGCAGGGCTGGCCTTGGTCCATCTGTCTTGAGCCAGGAGACACCCTGGGGACCAAATGGCCCATGCATGGGGTGTGGGTCGCTGTGTGATTTTGTCAGCATCTTCACTTCTCCTTCTCAATCGGAAGGGAGGAGGCTGGCCAGGGTTGGCTGGGATGACCTAGGGTGGATACCAGGGGTCCTGGGCAGACTGCTGAGCCCTCTCTCCCCACAGAGTTTGCAGAGCCTGCTCTGCCACTGCGGCTCCCTCTCCCACCTCAGCCTGTCTGGCACTGACTGCTCCTTAGACACTGTAAGTACTCAAGCAAGGGGACCCCAGGCAGTGGCTGGTGACCAGCTGTAGAAACTACCACAGCCCACTATGTGTTCTCAGTCTTCGAGTTGCATCATGTGTGACACGGGGCTGCCCAGGGACAGGGATATGATGGCAGCCAGCTCAGCAATGTGCTGTCCTGCATCCCATGGCCAGGGTGGGCTGGGAGGCACCTGCTTTGCCAGGAGACAGAAGGGAGCAGGTTGCAATGGTGGGACCCAGCAGCCCTGCCATGACAGATCACTGCCTTAGGGTCTCCTCCATCATCATCACTGTCCCTTTTTGGGTCTGGGGTGCTTGAGCTGTCGTGGTGCTGCCTAACGTGTCTGAACTTATCACCCCCTGCAGCTCTTTGGAGCATTGGCCCATGGATGCTGCACCAACCTTGTCCATCTGGATCTCTCAAAAAATGTGTATTCACACAAGTAAGCTCAGCACATGAAATGAAGGGGCTCTTGGCCATGTCTCCAGTCAGCAATGACTGCCTGGCATTTCCGGAGACAGTGGCAGCCAGGGTGGCTTCAGGCGTGCACAAGAGATGATACTATTTTGTGTCTTTCCTTGCAGGAGGGTAAAAGATGTCTCTCCTGCCATCAAGCAATTTTTCAGCAAGGCCTGTGCCCTCAGGCATATCTCCCTGGCAGGTACCAAGCTGCCTCCAGATGCTGTAAGGTAAGGTGGGAGCAGCAAGTTGGCAAGACATCCAGCTATGCGGAGTCCAGCTCTAGGGCCTGAGCCACCCCTGTTATCCTTGCAATGGCTCAGCAGGATGATGGAGAGGCTCTGCCAGTGATGGGGACAGATTATGGGCAAGTGCTGTCCAGTGCGACCTGGCTTAGGGCTTTGCATTAGAAGGGGATGCCTGCTGGGAAACAACCCTTTCCCTATCCCCCTTATCCCACGCGGCAGCCCACAGAGGCTGGTGGTCCCCATGTTGCTCTAGCCAATGCCTTTGGTGACTTTTCCAGAGCTTTATTGCAAGGACTGGCGTACAACAGTTGCATCAGTGACCTGCACCTGGATCTTAGCAGCTGTGAGGTGAGGGGATAGCTTGTGCATGGTGAGCATCCATGAGCTGCATGAGGCGCAGTCTCCTGCCAGGGTACTGTCTAGCCTACCTAGGGATGTGCATCCCTGAGGTGGAGAGGCCATGGCAGGAGACATGGGAAGGTCCATCCCCTGTCCACCTGCTTTCCTTGCAGGACTCGGTGCCTCCTCTTGTACTGATGTGTTTCTCTCTTCTAAGCTGAGATCAGCGGGGGCCCAAGTCATCCAAGATCTCATCTCTGATGCCAGTTCTGTCAGTGACCTAGATCTGTCCGACAACGGTAGGTCATATTTTTTCCTCACCCAGCAGAGCAATCTCTTTCATCCACAGGCATGGCTGCCTCAGGGTGTTCAGCAGAGGCTGACTCAGACCCAGCATCTCCTGAGCTTGTAGGAGCCCCCAGGGAGATGGAGCAGCTTTGGAGAGACGAGTAGGGTCACACCAGTCTGTCAGAAAGAGTCTTGGCACTTTTGCATCATTGCTGACCTGTACCCTTGCCTGGCTGTGCTGTACAACAAGTGTGCACCCACCTTGGGGTGAAGATACCACCAGTTACACACAGATATCAATATAAAAATGATATGCTGATAGGGTGGGGGTAATGAGGAAAGTATATGAGATGCTGCTGATGTTGTTTGGTAACACTTAACTGATCATGATCTTGAGGTACTCTCTTCTAAATATCAGGGTCCTGCAAAATCAGCTCATGTTTTCTCTGGCTCACAAATGCTCCAAAAGCTTGTTGGCTTCCAAAACTCTCTGGCCAACCTCTTCCAAAATGTAATTTTATTTTGCTTTTCCCCAGACATCAACCCTGTGCTGGAGACACAGGGAATGCATAAGAGCTGTATGTTGTCCAGTAGATCTCCAGCACTGCAGATTTTTCTGCTTCACTTAATAAGAGCAGTCATTTTCTTCACTGGGAGGAAAAGGCATATGCCCCTAAAACATTAGCCAGGGCACTACCAGTTCTGCAGAGATCAAGCTGCTCTTGTAGTATTTTTGCATACCATCCATTTCTCTGGTGAGCTGGAGCCTGCTGGTTCCATGGAGGAGGGGGATACCAGGGACAGCTTCATCTCTATGGGTGTACAGAGGCAGTCAAAGAAAATCTGTGGTGGTGGCCTGGGAGAAAATTCCTCTTGGAGTTATATCCTCTTGGGCTTTGCCCGCAGATCTTGGGTGCCTCTTGCCCTGCGACATTGGAGTAGTGGGAAGAGCGAGGTACAGAGTGCGCTGTAAACCACTCTCCAGCCCTTTGACGTCTGGACCACTCAGAGCATCCTACTGGGTGTCTCACTATTGCGCTCGTCTCTCACAGGTTTTGACTCTGATATGGTGACACTGGTGCTGTCCATTGGCAGAAGCAAGTCCATTAGGCATGTCTCTTTGGGGAAAAACTTCAACATCAAATCCAAGTAAGTGCAACCTGTAGCACTTTGTCCCCAGGTCTTAGCACCGCGTCCACCTCACTTCTCTCTCTCTCCACTTGACCCCTGGGCCAATCAGGAATGCCAGGGATTGCCTTGTCTTCTCTCGGAAGCTTGCCTGCTCTGTTGTATCAGCAACTCATGAGGGGACTGTCACCTGCTCCTGACCCAGTCCTTGCTGCAGTGCAGGCATCACAGACACAGGTTGCAGCCTCTTGAAATGTGGGCAGGCAGGAGGCTGATGTGTCTGGTGCCTTCAGCAAAGGCAGGAGGGTTGTGCTTTGGCAGCTGTCCATGATCTTCTGGGGGTACATGGTACTGGAATGCATGCATAGCTATCTGCCTCTCCTGCAGAGATGGGCTGTTGGATGTCCTGCACCGCATTGTCCAGATCACCCAGGAAGATGACTGTGTAAGTACCTCCTGCTATCCCTGGGGCCCTTACCTGCTCCAGCCATCCCACCCATGCACTGCCTCTCACCAACCACCATGACTCTCTGCAAGCTCTGCTCAAGGGACATTGTCCAGCTTGGCATGACAGACACATCCCCCTCCTTTTCCCTCTTCCAGGTTCTCCAGTCATTGTCCGTGGCTGAGTCACGCCTCAAGCTGGGAACCAATGTCCTGCTCAGCGCCCTGGGCAGTAACACCAGCCTCACTGCGCTGGACATCAGCGGCAATGCTATGGGAGACACCGGTGCCAAAATGCTGGCCAAAGCCCTGCAAATCAACACAAAGCTCAGGTAGCAGTGGCCACAAGCTCCTCTTCCTGTGGGCATCCTCTCCCTGTCCACACCGTGCCCAGTCAACTCAACATGACGGTCACCATTGTGAAGCTGGTGCCATTGAAGAAGGTTTATTGTGGCTCCTTGTGACCACAGTTGCAACCCTGGCCATTCCCAGAGAGCAGCTGGGTGCTATGACCATGCCTTGGCAGCTCCACACCAGCATTTGACAGCTCTTTTCCAGGCTCCCATGAGCCCAGGATGCTGGAGATGGAGCCTTGTGGTCGCTGCTCATCCATACTTTGGCCTCACTGCCCCAGGCCTTGGCAGAGAGATGTTTCCAGTCCCTTAAATGTCTTTATTCTTATTTTTTTATTTATTTTACCAAATCCTGCCTGAAAAGGAAAGGCAGAGGTTTCTGCAGGGGACAGGGAGTTGGGAAAGGTCTCTCGGCTGGAGACATTGCTCCATGGGACCTCTGCCCCTGCTGGCAGTGATGCCTGTTGGAGAAGGGCCATCCTATCTGCGCTCCCTCCAGATATCCAGCTACTCTGCAGCTTTCTGCATGGGGCAAGTTTATAGGTTTTGAATCATGAGGTTAAGATTTTCAGCCCTGTTTCCCTGCCTCCTGGCATGTGGGTTCAGCTTGGCTGAGATTTCCTGCTATCCTGCATGATTGGTGCAGCTTGGCATGGTCCCTCCAGCTCCTGGCAACCACATGCCACAGTCTGTCCCTCCCTGGGGAGCAGGCTGGTGTCCCCCATGGTGAACTGACATGGGATGTGGTGTCGGTCTGGAGAGAGCTCACTCTTGTCCTCTTTGCAGGACCGTGGTTTGGGACAGGAACAATACAACTGGCCACGGACTCCTGGAGGTGGCTCAGGCCTTGGAGAGGTAGAGAAGGGGCAGCTTGGCTGTCCTAACCTGCTACCACCATGCACGAGAGACCTTAGCAGCAGGACGTCACCATTCCCAGGCCCCCCAAATGCAGCAAGTGCATCTCACAGCTCTGGTTATGGCCATATTTCCCCCTTCATTGCTTAAGAGGATGTAGGGTCAAGTTTTACCCAGAGGGGAAACTGTTGCTCCTGAGCTGTGGTTCCCACAGGAACTGAGAGGCTGCACCAGGAGTGCTGGCACTCTGTATCCCAACCTAGCACAGTGTTTTCTCACTCTGAACCACACACAGCGATGCTTTTTGTGAGAACTGGGCAGTCCACTCTCTTCTGTCTACAAAAGATGGAAAAAATTGTTGACCTGTTGAGACTCCCTGGGGATTTGGTCATCTGCTTGAGCTCAGCCATCCCTGAAAGCCCTGGAAACTAGATTATGTCAGCAGGGAAATGCTTTCCCCATGCACATGTTTTATGTGGTGATAAAACCATGGGACTGATATGCCCAAGTCTCTGCCCCTGCAAGGCAGGAGATGCCACATAGGTGTCTGCTTGCAGCAAAGATGCTGGCAGTGCCACTGCCCCACCGCTCATCTGTGCCATTGCCTCGCAGGAACTACACCCTCAAGTCCATGCCCCTGCCAATGAATGACGTGGTGCAGGCGTATCGGAGCAACCCTGAGAAAACAGAGGAGGCAGTGCACAAGGTGGGACTGGGGGGCTGGGGAGCAGGACTGGGGTGCCAAAGACCCCTCCTCATGGCTCTGTTTATGTGCTGCAGATCCAGTCCTGCTTGACAAGGAACCAAATGCGGCGCACGCTGCCCACCCAAACCTTCCGACTGCAGCAGGGCATCCTGACCACCTCCTCTGAACAGGTGAGAACACGAAGCGCCGCATCCCGCTGCACCGATGGCTGCTCTGCTCCAGCGCGAGTAATCTTGGTAGTGCAGGACGTCAAAGCAGATGTCGGGGAGCTCATGCTGACTCCTGCAAGCAGCACAGACCTCTCTGCTGCTTCTGAGCCCAGGATAGAGGGACATGGAGAAGAGAGCAGGGCTGGGCAGGAGGGAATGGAGCTGAGATACCCATGGAGCCATCCTGGCTTCTTCGTTCTGCTGCAACAAATTCAGTGCTGAGATATCTCACCGCTCATCCCCCTTCTGCACAGTGTTTTTCCATCTTCATGTGCTGAACACATGCAAGAAAATCCCTGCTGTCCAGTATCCCTGGTCACTAGGCAGAGAAAACCTTGGGGAGAATTACCTGCAGGGGCTCGTGATGGGGCAGCACCCATGTGTCCCCCTCCTCCTCCTGGGATATCACAGAGAGGACAGAGCCTTCCAGTGCTGCTTAGGCATCGAGTGTGACAGCATCTCCTCTGTGCTCCAGATGGTGAACGAAATCTGCCTCAGTGTGCAGAAGCACGTTGACGTCCTCAGCTCCTGCCTGGGCAGGGAGGTGGAGACTGACATCCTCTTCGCAGAGGAAGCCATCAGGAACGCCAACCTGTCTGTCAGTGTAAGTCTGCTGCACCCCAGGAAAACTGGGGCTGCCTTCCCTTGGCATCACAGGAGAAAAAAAAAGCACTCTGCTTATGGGACTTCAATCCAAGATCAAAGCAGTGTGTTGATTTATTAATGACATTTAACTAACAAGCAGTGAATTTTTGAGATTAATATCAGTGCTACAGATGTACATTGCACTGCTAAACTCCTGCAAAATATTCAAAAACAGCTTCTATAAAAAAGCCCCAAATGTTCTAATTCTCACACGCGCAACCTCCCTAGGAACTGTGCGTTCATCCTGAAGTGTATAGCCTCTTCAGGAAGGAGATTGCCCTGCTTTCACCAGCCTCCTTTGGGAGCTGTGGATGCTCTGGCTTTGGAGCTGTCCAAAAGTCTCTACATGAGCTGGTGAGGCCAAGAGCCATGGTGCCATGGTTGGGGCAGAACTGCTTCAGATGCAGACCATCACAACAGCATGCTTGCGTGGGGCTGGCACTGACTTCACAACCTACAGCAAGTGGGACTTTGCAGGGTGGGAGATGCTCCTACAGACAAGGAGAGGAGGGCCTCTCACCCACTCACTGCCACGTGTCCTGGTAGCATCTGGTGGCTACACCTCAGTGAAGATGCTCTACAGGGACGTGGCGCTGTTCTCCAAATCTTGGGGACAGATGGTCGTGCATGGTGAGCATGCATCCCTGCAACAGGGTGAGAAAGGGGTTGCTCATCAACTTCCTGAGTTAGGAAAGGCCTCTCGTGGGATTTAAAAGGCCAAGGAGAAGAATGCAGCGAGGCCAGGGAGCCCAATCCCAGCCCAGATGCTTGGGTCTCCCGAACTAATTCAGGGAGTGCCTTGCCATGGGGCAACCATGGACCAGGACTCGCCATGCGTGGCCAAGGAGAGTAAAGGCAACTTGCTGTGTGCTGCTTGTCTCCTCCACACCTTGTGTCTCCACACCTTGTCTCCTCCCCTTGCAGATTTTGCCTCTGCTGTATGAATCAGGAAACACCCCATACCAGAACGGCAAGCTCCAGCATAAGATGGAGTGTCTCATGGAGGAAGTGTCGCAGGCTTGCAGCCGGGAAATCCAGGTGGGTGCCTGCTGGGAGCCCCCAGCGGCATGGGACACTCATCAGCTTCAGCCCAAGGGATGATGAAGTCCTAGATGTGGGCACTGTCCTGCCAAAAAGATGCCAGCCTGACACACGGTGCGCTCCAACAGCGCTCTTTGTATCACCTCCATCACCCAGATCCCCCCTGTACCAAACATCTCCCAAGACAAATTAGGAAAACGTTTGAATCCTGATAGAAAAGATGCAGAAAATTCCCTTTTCATCCCCCTAACTTCTGGGTCTGCCACAGGCGATCATGCAGGCAGTGCTGGACACAGTGCACAACCTCTGCCCGGACATGGTACAGAAGAGAGGAGTCAGGGAACAGCTGGTCAATGCCATGTCTGAGCGCATCTACCTGCAGGACCATCTCCACCTCACTTCTGTCCTGGACCAGATGGTCACCGATGTCTTCAGCAAGCTGAAGTGAGTGACGTGACTTCTCCCCTTTCTGCTTGGGGCTGCTGTGGCCACACAGCTCAATCTCTCCTTACCCCTACATGTCCCACTGAACATGGAGACACCTCTGGTGGCCAACCCACAAGATGGGCTGTCAGGGCTGCTTAGTCCGTGGTGGTTCTGACACCTCTCCCTCCGCTCCCAGTGAAATCAAGCTGTGTGTCACAGCAGCTGTGGCCGACTGCGTTGTGGATGCCGTGCTGGGAGACCTGAGTGCTGCCCAGTGCAAGCTGGTGAGTGCCGGGAAGCACCAGCCCTTGTGGGTCCTCCTGGGGACGAGGGGTGGAGGTCCTGGCATTGCCCAGGCACCAGCCAACGCAGGGGTTGCAGATTGGCTGTCTGGAAAGCAGCAAGATTTCCACTCCCAGGTAATCCTCTCCCACGGCCGTCACAGCAGGATTAATGCCCCATGGCTCCTCGCCAGCCCAGCTGAGGTCCGGGAGCTGCCCCACGGCAGGGCATGTTGCAGGGGGCTGGTGCCAGGAGGAAGCCGGGCAGCAGCCGCCCATGCACCAGGGCTCTCCTGGAGGCTGGAGCAGGGCGGCCACGCCAGGGCACAGCCAGCACCGGCAGCTGGCTAATCGGGCCTAAATCCGCTCACAAATCTCGGGCACGGGAAGGGAGCAGAGCAGCACGGCGCTCACGGGGCAGCGAGCGCACCCCAGCCAAGGGAATGATTCGAACGCTTCCTCATGGTTTAGGCCGAGAGCCTCCTCAAGCACGGGCTGGACCTGCCGTCCTTGCAGCTGGAGACCACTGAAGATGATGTCACTGCGCTGATGAGGGGCAGAAATCCTCTGGATAGCGCCGAGAAGGGCTTCGCCGCAGAAGAGGTAGGGCTCTGCTCCCTGCTGGGCTGTGCTGTGTCGGTGTCCCGGCTACTCGAGGGCTTGGTGACACCAGGAGGCATCAGGTCTGATGGCAGGCGGCAGTGGCCGGACACCCGAGCCTGCTGCTGCATGATGCCCACATGTAAGGGCTTTTATTCTCCTTACCGGCTGAAATTAGAGTGCTGTCCTTAGAGACTAGTGTCTCTGCGCTTGAGCAGCTCCCTCAGGCGCTCCTGCCACCTTAAGGCCAGATCAAAGCTAAAGCAATTAGCTCAGCCAAGAAACTGGTTCACCCGTGGTGCCACCAGCTCTGTCTGGCTCTGGCACCACCTCAGGGTCACACAGCAGTCTTCCAAAACAGCTTTTTTGCCCCCCAGATCTTGCATCCCTCACACAGCATTGGGGAAATGGCCAGAAAGCCACCCAGCTCAGGCAGGGTCAGCGCCTAGGATGCTTTGGCTGGGTGCTAAAGATGAGTGGGAGCAAGAAGAGAGAGCCCAGCATTAGGCATTGAGGGTGGCAGAGGGGTTGCAACAGGCACAGGACCAGGGTTGGCTGGATCAGGCAGTCACAGAGGACACTGCTGGTGGCAGGCTCAAGACTGGAGGTGGCTCGCAGACACTGGTCCCCCATGGTGGCCTCCATCCGCCTCCATCCTGTCGGTGACCAGGCAGTGAGAGCACTGCTGGCTTTGCGAACAGGCTCTTTCTCCTCCTCTCCCTGCAGTACAAGATGGCTCTGCGGAGGAAAAACAAGCATTTCAGGAGCATCCGGCCCACGCCAACTATGAGAAGTAAGGTGGCCACACAGCCTTCCTGGCCCCTGTGCGCTGCTGCCATGCGCATCCCTTGCAGCCTGCAGCAGCGAGGTCCTCAGGGACAGTTTCCTTGCCACTGGGGCGTCACGATGCCACGGGACACACCTAGGATGAGGGGCAAGAGCTGGTCATTGGGGATTGCTGCAAGTGGAGAGCTCAGAGCTTGCTGTGCTAGCGGGCCCAGTGCTGGGTACCATGTTGCTTGTTTGGCCTTGGGCTCCCAGGCTTCAGCAGAAGCTGAGGCCCGACCAGACCAAGCGTATCCTCTCCAGGTGCCTAGTGCCTGCCCTGGATGCCCTGACATGCTGAGCCCAACCATGTCCTCACTCCCTGCCCAGGTTACATGTAATTGGTGTAGCCGCATGGCCCAAGAAGCCACCCACTGGGGACAGTCCTGGAGCAGCTCCTTGGCTGCGCACTCATCCATCCTCCCCAAACACCAACGGTCATCCTCAGTCTGGTGCATCAGGGCTCTGCCGCCCTGGGAGTGGCAGAAAACCGAGTGCTTGGCCGGGGGCTCGCGGGCCTTGCTGCGAGCTGTGCCCGCCGCCTCGGCGCCGCCTGCGCGGGGTCAGGGCGCCTCTTGGGCCGCTTGCGTCACTCCCCCCCCGACTCCAGCAAAAAAAGGAAAAAACCGCCCTCCCGGAGCCCTCGCGACATCGCAGGATGCGGCCCCGCGCTCGCTGCAAAGCGGTTGCCCGGGGCTGACGCGCAAGCTCTCCCCCAGCGCGCGGCGGCAGAGCGGCCGCCTGGCCCCCCCTCCGCCTGGCGCAGCGTGAGCTCCGCAGCGAAGGCGGCCGCGCGCCAGGCTCGGGGTCGTCGTGTCCCCCGCCGGCCGCCTTCGCTTCGCCCTTCGCAGCCCGGGCTTCCCGCAGGTCTCTCGGAGCTGGAGCTGCAAGCGAGCGGGGAGGCGAGCGGAGAGGCGAGCGGGCTGCGAGCGCACCGGGCGCCGCCGGCACTGAGCGCGCCGCCGGCACGCCCCGCCGCCACAAAGGATGCGGAGCCGGCGAGCGGCCGGCGCCCGCAGCCCCCCGACACCGCAGCCCTTATGGACCTGCCGACCCACGGCGACAAGCTGGAGCACTGCACCAAGGCCAGGCCCCGGCCCAACCGCAGGCACAAGCAGCCACCGAGCAAGCCAAATGTAAGACTTGGTTCATTTTTCTGGTTATTTTTATTTTTTCCCAACTCGAGGGGTTGGTTTTGTGTGTGTTTGCCTGTTTTCCACCCCCCCACCCCCCGGTACCGTTCCAGGGGGTTGAATTCTGTTAGTCAGCATTTGTTGCAAGGCAGCAGTGGGAGATATGCAGAGCGCCGCTGGTTTGAGTCTCTCCAGCTCCTGCTGGGTGCACCTTGGAGCTGGGGGGAGCCGGCAGCTGTTTGAGGGGGTCTCCGGGGTCCTTCCTTTTGCTTCCTGATGGATTTGGCGTACTGCAGAGCTGGGGAATGTGAGATCCAGGCATGAAAAGAACAGTTTGTGTGCAGAGGGCTTAGCTGCCTGTGAACATCTCCATCTCCTGCTGTCCATTGCTGAATTTTCTCCCAAGGTTCAAAAATCCTTTGCCATCTCAGCCCCTGCCTGAAGCTCCGGCAGTCAAACGTGAATGCGGCTGCTATCGTGGTCCTTGGCTGAGCTGTACACGTCAGGGCAGCGGTGGCTCCTGGGCTCCGCTGACCTGGGCAGGGCTGGATTTAATCCCAGCTCTTTGCCCCGGCTGGAATATGAGCAGGGAGGCAGCAACGCTGCTAACCTGCTGGATGTGCTTTGGAAGCCAAAAGTAACTTTGGGATGCGGTCGGACCAGGATGCGGAGAGGAGACCAGGCCTGGGAGAGGCAGAGGCTGGAGGGGGACAGTGTGGGCCCTGGTGGAGGCTTTGCAAAGGCCGGAGGCCTTTGGCTGCTGTCTGAGCCATCCCTGCTCCTTCACCCACCCTTGGAAGGGCCTGGAAGGAGGAGGCGGCTCCCCCATGCTCCAGGCAAGGGGCGCTGGGGTGGGATGCTCCGGAGAACCACCCGCCGGGGACACGGTTAGGTGGCCTGGCTTGTCCCTTGTCTGAGTCCTGCCGGAAGGGCCTGGCGCACACGTCCCTGGCAACGCTTGCCTCGCCCGGGACCCGTGCTCGGAGCCCCTCGGCGCTGGTGAGGCTGGGGAAGCAGCAAGGGCTGCCTTACCTGGGCACAGGCTGGCACGGGCTGTGTCACCTTGGCATGTCTCTCTGCAGCTGGGAGACTGTGTAGTGGCCAGCCCAGGGCATAGCACTGTCCCACTAGGACATAGCACCACTGCTGTCAAAGGAGAATCCAAAGGCCAAGCCAGGCCCCTGACCACTCCATCAGGGTGCTCTGGAAAGGCACACGGGCTGCCGAATGCTGTCGGTGTGTTTGGCAAGGGGAGGCTTTGATGGATGCGATGTGACAGGTAAAGCAGATATTGCATGGCTGGAATGGGTCCTGAGCGGCATAAATCCAGCTGTAATGAAAAGTCATTATGGATTGAAATGCCACTGACAGAGACGTTCCTTCCTCTTGTCAGTCAGGAGCCACCGCTCGCCCTGCAGCCTGTGCCAGGGCCTCGTGAGTGCCCAAGTGCAGAGGAAGGCC